>NW_027397075.1:10419005-10570020 GCF_003265705.2 Callorhinus ursinus | reverse complement strand
ACACACACACACACACACACACACACACACACACACACACACACACAGCAATGCACCAAAGAGGTGACCAGGCAGCTGGAGAGCATAGTGGTTAGGAACTTCTGTTCTCAGGCAGGCAGGGAGACTTCTGCATTTATTACCTGTAGAGATTTACCTTATTCCTCTGCAGCAGCTGCTAATCACAGTATCTTCTTAGTCCATTCTGGCTGCTGTAACAAAAATACCATAGACTGGGTGGCTTCTAACTGATAAGTATATTTCTCACAGTTCTGGAGGCTGGAAGTCAAAGATCCAAGGCACGGGCAGATTTGGTGTCTAGTGAGAACCCACTTTCTGGTCCGTACTTGATGTCTTCTTATTGTGTTCTCAAATGGTGAAAGGGTCAAAGGAACTTTCTGGAATCTCTTTTATAAGGCCTCAACCTTTATGACCTGATTACCTCTCAAATGTCCCACCTCCTAATACCATCACTTTGGGAGTTAGGATTCTATTTTATTTTACTATTTTTGTAAATCTTTTTTAAAAGTAATCTCTACATCCAGCATGGAGTTCGAGCTCATGAACCCAAGATCAAGTGTTGCATGCTCTCCCAACTGAGCCATCCAGGTGCTCCAAGGGGGATTAGGGTTTTAATATATGAATTTGCGGGTAAGGCACAAACATTCAGTCCATTATACCTCTTAACAGGGTCACTAATACTATTCATATGGGGGAGTGGTTAAGGGTTGGGACCATGAAGCCAGACTGCACAGGTTCAAATCCTAGCTGCTCACCTCCTAGCCAGGTGATCTTGAGCAGGCACTTTAACTTAATACAGGTCTCACGTCTGCATTTGTCAAGTGTAGGAAACAAGAGCCCTTAGCTTATAGGGCTCTGAGCACTAATGAGTTAATGCTCATGTGGCAACTAGAAGAGTAGCTGACATATATGGTTAAGTGTTTAATAAGTGTTTCTAAGTGTCATTCAATCCCAGTGAATAGGATAATGCAGGCACTGTGTTGAACGCAACTCATGGCACATATAAGCGTATCTGAAATGTTATTATATCATCTTCCCCAAAATCCCGGGGTAACCACAGAGAGAATCTGGATGTCATTGCCGGGTGTTGGAATGAGTCAGTGTAGGAGTTTGCGAGTCCATCCATGGGTTCTTTAGTCTCGTTTTTCTCACCTCCCTTATAAGACCCATCACACAAGTTTGCGGCACACAGACTCTGATGAATTTTTGTCCTCAAAGACAAATTTTCCTGAATATTAATTATGGTGTTGATGGACACAACATCCAGCAGACAGAATTCCTGGTGCTTTGTTCATCCTCCCCCACGCCCGTCCCCTGGCATCGTGCTCCAGCTGAGCCACTGTCAGGAGGTTGCTCTGCTAAGCAGCCTGTCACATGTTCTGTTACAATCATGTTTTATTATAGCTTTCAAAAGATGACCTCTCATTCCGCACACTCGTGTTTATAGAGGACTTCTGGCATTCTGAAAGGAAACAGATAGCAGAGTCTCCAAACCCTTTATTTGCTTCAGCTGATAACTGCTCTGGCCAGAGATGAACGCTGTGGTGATTACAAGATGTAATTTACTACAAAAGACAGTTAATATTACTTACAAACCTGTCATCAGTGCTGGGGAAATCAGAGCCGAAACCATGCATGGGGCCAATGTGAATCTGCCTAAATATCTTGGTCCGATACAATTACAAGTTTATAGATTTACCATTTAAGAAACAGCCCCGTTACGAAACATTCGTCCGCACAGACAATATAAGTAACAAGCAAGATTATATCCTTTTATGTGGATCAAGGACATAGGCAACATAAGAAAGAAAGGAAGGCAAAAAATCCCTTAAGAGGAACTTAAATGCTACCTTGTGAATTATACCTGGGGATATTAACTGGGGAATTAAATTTGTGAAAAAGCCTCTAATATGACTAAACAAAGTCCCTCAGGTAATGCTCTGAATCAGAAAAATGTGCGAAAATATAGCCTCTTAAATGTGATTATAGTTACAGTTGTAGTTGCTCCCCGAGAAAGGGCATTGAAAGTACAGAAATGAAAGAAAAAAAATGTTTTAAAACTTTTGTGTTAGACCAGAAATTATAGAGTAGCAACAGCTTAGGGATTTAAATAACCCCTTTAGCCCAATTCTAAAGCCTTTGTGCTTTAAATTGAAGAAAAGAAAGAAAATTAGATACCCAATTTAGGACTTTTTTTTTTAAGATCATGAAATGGAGGAGTCACTTTTGCTGAATGACTAATTGAGTATATGATTCCAACTTGGGTTATCATTTGAAAGATACAGCTCTAGCCTTTTAGCTTCTTATGGGCTACCCTCTCTGATGGGCTTTCAGGAGAGTTTCTTTTTCCGTTGGTTATTATTTAATGGAGATTAAGGTTAAGAGTTTTGGTGTTTCTATTGGTCTTATGGTCAGAGTTCCTGAGACTCATGAATTAGCTTCACCGTTTATATCACTTCCTGTAGGAATCCTAAGGGAATTCTAGACGCAAGGAACAATACCAGGAGAGAAACTAGGAACATTCCAGAGATTTGCAAGCACTCCGTACTTGAGTTCAGCTCTGTTAAAGGGCTGCTGGGGGATCTTTTTATTCTTCCCTTTTATCTCCAATCTAATCCTTGGGACTAGGTCACTCTGGCATACTCATGGGTACATACAGAGATTAGAAGAAATCAGGTCTATAGAAGCAGCTCCATCTTAACTTTTCCTCTCAGATGTATTTCCTGAGGACAAGAGATAGAAAGTAGAAAAGACATGGCTGGTTTGACCCAAGCAAATAGGACTTTCCTCGGTCTACTGATTTCTACCCCATGGGATTGAAAGGCATGGAGGAAAGGGGGTGGAGCCAAGGATCCTGCCTTTTGAGGCATGGAGGCCTTGCCTTCCAGGAACAAGGTCCACTCATTAACTTGGATCATTCTGTCTTGTGGGGAGGGGCAGGGGATCAAGGAGTAAGTGGATAGAAGCAGGCTTGGCATGAGGAGAGGGATGGAATTCCATTGCCCCCCATTATTTATTTCCTGAGCTCTTTATCGGTCATTTGTATATGTTCTTTGGAGAAATGTCTGTTCAAGTCTTTTGCCCATTTGAAATTGAATTTTATTGTTGTTGAGTTTTAGGGGTTCTTTATATATTCTGGATGTTAATTCCTTATCAGATCATTGATTAGCCAATATTTTCTCACATTCTGTGGATTGCCTTCTCCCTTTGTTGATAGCGCCCTTTAATGCACAAAAGTTTTAAATGTTGATGAAGTCCAGTGTGTCTGTTTTTTTCTGTTTTGTTGCCTGTGTTTTTGTCCTAGACTGTTTATAAGAACAGCAGCAAATGGTTTATTTGTTTGAATATGCGGTGCTCTGTGTAGAACAAGAAGGGAAGGGCGGTTAAATCTCATGATTCGGTGTTCAGACCTCCCACTGGCAGGCGAGAGGATCAGTGTGTGATAAAACCCGAATTGCCAACCCCCAAGAAGCTGAGATGTTCTTGCAGAAAGGCCACCTGAAGGGTGGGGATGCACATGATGCTGGGAAGCTAGGCTGTGACTCCTGGGAAAGCATCCTTCCAGTCCCCCTGGCTCACCTCCAAGGTGCTCAAGTACTCACTGATGCATGGACAGCTCATATGTTCATCCGTGAACCACATCTGCACTCAAGGTGAGCTGGAGATGCAGTGCTCCTTGTCCCTGCTTTCTGTGGGTTTCTCTTGCTGTCATTTAGCACTTAGAGAACTGTCGAATTTTACAACGAAAAGACAACTGAAGCCCACCCCTGTAATATGCACATGAAATCACTGAGGCCTGAAGTGGTTAAGACTCCTGCCCAAATTCCTGTAACTAATGAGCAATAAAACCAGAGCTGGATACTGGAAATCCTGACTCAGGGCAATGCCCTCCTCATTTCCTTTTATCATTAACACAAGAAAAGAAGAAGCCTCACAATTTTATTAATTTCAGTAATGTTTACCTAGCCTCATACTCTAGACTCCATCCTAGTGGCAAAATAATAAAATAGACTTGCAAATGGATACTAATCATTGCCATTGTGGCCTTAGCTGGGTTATTGTTTCAACACAAGATGATCTAGAGTGGTTAGGGATGGTCTGAGTCAACATTCTTTTTTTTTTTTTTTTTAAAGATTTTATTTATTTGACAGAGACATAGCGAGAGGGAACACAAGCAGGGGGCGTGGGAGAGGGAGAAGCAGGCTTCCCGCCGAGCAGGGAGCCCGATGCAGGGCTCGATCCCAGGACCCTGGGACCATGACCTGAGCCGAAGGCAGACGCTTAACGACTGAGCCACCCAGTCGCCCCTGAGTCACAACATTCTTGAGGGATAAGAATCACAAACTCACATGTCTCAAGACCACGCTTATGGCAGAACATGGCTGTGTAAAGGGTTGAGTGGCCACATGGGAAGGTAGCCCCAAATTGCCAGAACTTCTGATTTTTTTCAAGAGAACCTGGAAATTGGATTTTTATATGAAGTAGCTCAATTTTTCTAATTTAAATTTTTAAAGCAATCGATTTTAAAAATTCACTGTGAAGGGGCTCCTGGGTGGCTCAGTTGTTAAGCGTCTGCCTTCGGCCCAGGTCATGATCCCAGGGTCCTGGGATTGAGTCCCACGTTGGGCTCCCTGCTTGGTGGTAGAGGGAGTTCTCCCTCTACCCCTGCCACTCCCACTCTCTCTTTCTCTCATTCTCTCTCTCAGATAAATAAAATCTTAAAAAAAAAATTCACAGTGAAAGCCACCACCTCCCGCACAAAACAAAAAATCTTTCTTTGCGATGAATATGGACTATTGATTTAAGCTCCTTGCTTTTGCAGTTAGACCAGTGTTTCTCAACACTCACACACGTTGGAATCATCTGGAAAGCTTTTAAAAAATGCCAGTGCTTCGTTCAGCCTGACTGCAGACCAAATGAATCAGTCTCTCCGGGTGGGTTCCGGGCATCAGGACTAGTTATAGCTGCTGGGTAATTGTAATGTGCATCAGGGCTCAGAACTGGTGGGCTCAAGGCAGTGTCTACAGCCAGGACCCTCTTCTACCTGCCTCTTTACCATTAGTAAGGACATCTTGATTGTGATTGCCGGACAACAAGATGGCCCTAATTTTAGGGTTAACATCTGGATTATTGCCTGTGTTTTTTGCTTCCTGTCCTTTTTTAGGTGTTTTATAGACATGGACAGATGTCCCTTTAACTTCATTTGCCATGGGTACCTTCTGTAAAGTTTTGATCCCAAACTTTGTGATTTATCACATCTCTGGAGCAAGTGAGTTGTTCAGTGAAGTTTGTTTGTACCTTCTTAACTTTGATGTCCTCTTTATCTCTCAGCCTCTGGGTTTCTCCAGCCCAGCTGCCTTTGGTCTTCTCAGGCTTGTCCTTGAGACATTGGGAGCCCTGGTTGGTTCTTGTGAGCCCTTTTCAGTTCTTGTTTCAGACCCACCTGCTTCTCCCTTCTCTCCTTGCTGTTTGCACACACACTCCTCACTTCTTTCCATGCTAGCTTTTTGGAGTCACTTAGATAAACCCAGCAAGCCCTACCAAAAAAAAAAAAAAAAAGGAAGAAAGAAAACAGGAAGCTACCATAAAAGGATAAGATGATCTTTAAAATGACTTTAATTACCAAAACCTTTATGAATCTTATCATTGATTTTGCTACCTGTGATGATAGCATTGTGGTTGTATAAGAAAGTATCCTTAATTTTTAGTGGCAAAAACTGATAGGAGATACAAGTGAAATGATATGAACTCTAGAGTTGCTTAAAATAAGCAAATAAATGAATGAAAGTTAAAAACAAAGGTAGCAAAATCTTGATGACTGTTGAATATGGTTGATGGCTATATGGGGCTAATTATAAAATATGTTCTACTTTGTACATGTTTAAATATTTTATTATACACACACAGACATAATCCTAAGATCTGTAAGAGTCTAAAGTTTGACAAGAATGTGATTCCAAGATTCTATAATTACTTCTTTCTTACCACTTAATCTGTGCTTAAGAATAATGTGACTGCAAAAGAAATGAGTGGATGACTTTTTAAAAATACATGAATAGTTTCATAATAAAATCAGCACATACAATTAGGAAAATAAGAAATAGAGAACATCACATCTACATGTTCATTCTCTTAGCATAATTAATGTTAGCTCTTCCAGTTAGCCCTCTGGTATTGTTTTCATTGCTGTACGTACATTTGGATTCTGCTTTATTTATTGACAGTATTATCAAGCACAGACTGTGTATGGGGTCTTGCATTGTGGCAATATTACCTTTCTAGCTGCATTGAATGTACAATCTTCATTAAACCCTAAAGAGGGAAACCAGAAGTAACAGCATTTTGCCCAAATGCAGTCATCCAATGGATTTGTCACTGGAGTGAGTCTCTTGTTCTAGCTTATGCCTCGGCATCTTACAATGCTAAGTATATTTCTAGTAATACAGGAATGTAAATGTTAGGGAGAAAGATAGGCAGAGACTTGGAGAGAGAAACAGAGACTGAGGTGGGGACTACGTAAAGTATTGCTTCTGATATTGCTTGCATATCAATACAACAGAAAGCCCTTTCTTTCTGAAATTCACACATCCAGGCAAATTATCTTGAGGACTTTGGGTACCACGTCACAAAACCGGCCGTATATCTTTGAATCTATCCGAGGTGACTGCACTCCAGACCTACTGAATCATAATCCCTAAGAGTAGAACTTGGGACTCCATATAATTTTTTTTTTTCAAGAGAGACCACATGTGCAAGTGGGGAGGTCAGGGAGGGACAGAGGGAGAAGGGGAAAGAGAATCCCAAGCAGGCTCCACACCCAGCGCAGAGCCTGATGCAGGGCTCAATTGCATGACCCTGAGATCAAGACCTGAGCCGAAATCAAGAGTCAAATGCTTACCCAACTGAGCCATCCAGGTGCCCCAGGACTCCAGGTCTTTAGTGGGCTTCCTGGAGAATTCCTGGGTGACTAGTGTAGCACCCATTCGAATAGACATTAGAAAGCTACAGAGAGATGTTGGAATAGGCTGAATCTTTCAGAAACAATTCATTATGTTTATTTATTTTTTAAGATTTATTTATTTGACAGAGAGATACACAGCAAGACAGGGAACACAAGCAGGGGGAGTGGGAGAGGGAGAAGCAAAGCAGGCTTCCTGCTGAGCAGGGAGCCCGATGCGGGGCTCAATCCCAGGACCCTGGGATCATGACCTGAGCCAAAGGCAGACGCTTAATGACTGAGCCACCCAGGCGCCCCTTCATTGTGTTTAATACAGTTAAAAGGAAAGGGAAATCTTAGATTTTAGATCGTTGAAATCCATGTTTTGTTTTGTTTTGTTTTTTTTTAAATCAAGCATTAGGCCCCACCTGGGTGGCTCAGTTGGTTAGGCAGCTACCTTTGGCTCCGGTCATGATCCCACAGTCCTAGGATCGAGCCTCATGTCAGGCTCCCTGCTTAGTGGGGAGTCTGCTTTTCCCTCTCCCTCTGCCCCTCCCCTCACTTGTGCTCTCTCTCTCTCTCAAAGAAATAAATAGAATCTTTTAAAAAATCAAGCATTAGTATAAAATAATGCATTTAATATAAATGTTACTATAATCAGACAGTGATTTCCCAGTCAGTTTAAGCAGTTAGGATCCATTCTCTCTCCATGTTTTGTGTCTGCGTATATAAATACACACATACACACACATACAAATAAGGCACAAATATTTCAGAATTTTATAGTTTCCCCATGTACTATGTGGTTCCAAAATTCACTGAAAACACCAAAGACAAAAATAATGTTTTACCTGCTAATGAGCTATCACAGGATGGGGAGAACATAAGACTATGTCTTATGTCCTCATTTCACGTTTAACTGCCGTCTGTCCACAGACATCCTTGCTTCTGGAGTTGGCAAAGTGCTGAAATAGAGCAGAAGCAAACTTGGAGAGAGAAATAAGCTTCACCTGAAGCCTTGGCTCTGCCCTTTACCATGTAAGCTTTGGCAAGTTATGTATCTTTTATAAGGTTTATCATTTTGTAAGTCAAAAAACAGTTTTCACTATACAGAATTTCTAGAGAATTTAATAAGACAACTTATAGAAAACTGCCTGAAACAATAAGTGCTCAAAAAATGTTATTTCAATTGCTGCACATTTTCTTAACTCATGTTTTCTTAGATTAAGTTTGCTTTTTTTGAAAAATCACATTTCTCTGTTTCTTTTTAGAGCAACATCGCTTTGAATTACAAGCAATACTACATATCAAAATTAAGTGAAATATTTCAGCGTAAAACAATATAGCATCTTCAAATTAAACATAAAATAATACAAAAACTGTGAGTTTTGGAGCCAGAAAGACTTTGGTTTAAATCCCAGTGCTGTTGCTACTGGTTGTGTTTTGTTTGGTTGGTTTTGGTCCATGCTAGTTTTCTCATCTGCAAAATGGGGATAATAATCCTCCTCTGTAACTAGATTGCTTTTTTGTTTGTTTGTTTGTTTGTTTCAGTTTAAGACATTTTATTGAATATATACCTTGCGTAAAACACTTTTTCTCATGACTGGAGGGAGATTCATAAGTGAAATGCTGTAACCTCTGAGGAAAGCCCTACCAAAACCTAGCGCTGACACAAAGAGGCAGAGTTAGACAAACATGATTTTTACAAAATGCCATAGGCCTACAGAATTTGACAAATCAAAACACATTAATATTGAAACTTATACTTGGCTAATACACATTTTTTGATAAAAATAGATAATACCTAAGACAATGAAAATTTCTATCCCACTATGATGCAACATCTGGGCATCAAAACATAAATGTACTTAAAGAGAGTGAGATATATCTCCCCAGCACTATGTTTCAAACTATTTTTTTTATTTGAACCACTTACACAAAAATCATCTGATGGGCATTTTTGTGAGTCAACAATTAGTATAAGAAAATGATGAATTTTAATATAAAAATTTTCAATGGATGAACACCCAATGCTCTATTTGAGTACAGAAAAAGGAACAATAAGCTCTGTTTTTTTAATTCTTTTATTGTTATGTTAATCACCATACATTACATCATTAGTTTTGGATGTAGTGTTCCATGATTCGTTGTTTGTGCATAACACCCAGTGCTCCACGCAGAACGTGCCCTCTTCAATACCCATCCCCAGACTAACCCATCTCCCACCCCCCTCCCACTAGATTGCTTTTGTTGCTGTAACAAATTATGACAAACTTAGTGCTTAATAAACAAGAATTCATCATCTTAGAGTTCTGGAGGACAGACATCTAAAATTGAGTTCCCTGGGCTAAAACCAAGGTGTGAGCAGGGCTGCATTCATTCCTGGAGGCTCTGGGGGAGAATTCATTTCTTTGCTTTTTCCAACTTCTGGAGGCTGCTTGCATTCCTTGGCTTATGAACTCCTTACATATTCAAAGCTAGCCATGGCCAAATAAGTTTCTCTCGTATTAGATCACTTTGACATTATCCTTCCTCCCTCTTCTCCTTTTAGAGACCCTTGTGAGTGCATTAAGATCACCTTCATAATCGAGGATAACATACTTATTTTAAGGTTGTCTGTTTAGCAACCTAATTCTTTCTGCTACCTTAATTCTCCTTCGTCTAACATATTTACATTTTCTGGGGATTGTGACATGGATATCCTGCCCCTCACAGTTACCTCATGGGGTGGTCTTAGCGTTTAATGAGAAGATGTAGGTGAAGTTCTTTGCACAGTGGCTGGAACATCATGTAGCAGGTCCTGAAGATGAAGATGTTGATGGTAAAGATGATTTTTAAACATAAAGGCCTTTCCTTCTTTTTTTTTTTTTTTAGCAACTTTGCTTATTACTGTAGCTGGATTAACTGTATTTATATATACCACAATGAATTTTCTGCATGCAAAGTTTCACTAGTATGGTTCAGTGGCCCTTCCCTGCATAAGCTATCCCTTTTGTAACACTAACAATGGTGATTTGGTGGGAAAATGTCCAGAGAGAAGTAAAAGAAGAATGGAGATAAGAGGAATTCAGTGAGCCGGTGGGTGCCATGTTGATTCTTGGAAGTCTGAAGCTCTTTGGGCTTCACTAGACTAAATTATTATTCTGATGACCTATATATACATTTTGCTTTCCACTGTTTATTTTTAAATGTTATTAAGATTTTATTCATAAAAGACCTCAAGTTTTTAATGAAGCTCCTAAGAAATAATTTCAGTTAAAGATAGATTTCAACTAGTTAGGTTTTAGATTTTATGACACAAAAGTCATACTTAATAATAAATCAGGTATTTCACTAATATAGAAGAAACTCATCTGGATCAGTGAAACATTGACAATATGTTTATAGATTAATTGTGATGAGTTTCATATAGGTGAAAACACACTAGTAAATCGTAAATCAAATTGCCAAGTGGCTACATCACTCAGCATCTTCCCCCAAACCATCACAATAATACCATCAACAAATGTATATGATTTTTTAAGTCATCTACTTTGAAGAATAGAAATATATGTACATATACTCTAGGCATACACACTGCTTATGAATTACTGCCAAGCTGTTCTTTTAAAAGTCTGTTACTAAATATAACTGTTCTATTCATAACATATCAGAATATATGATGGACCATAATATATGATCTTCATTTGCATGGCAGCCACATTCTAAAGTGTATATTTAATGCTAAATTATAAGAAGTTATATGTTATTGTAGAAATACGGTTTTACTCATAAGTCCTTAGGCACAAAAAGAAAGGTTGGGAGTTATAGGGGACTTTATTGGTTTTCATCTACCTTCACACGGTGCCCATATTTTACTTAAAGGTCTGTGTCAAAGCTTATTGCCCACTTTTGATTCTGGTACTCATACAACATTACTTTTCATGACACAATTCTCCATAATGAGCATGGTTTTGCATAATCATGTTCCACTGTTCCAGAAAACTGCCCTGGGACACTCAGAACCTTCCTCTGCCTCTGCCCTGGTTCCCATTTCAGAGGAGGATGCTTCTTGGACTATGGCTTCTGGGTATGTTTAGGCAGTTGCATGCATGGTTGGAAAACTTGAAAATGGGCAAAGCCAGCCTTATTTTTCTGTCTCTGTGCTTCTTGGGGCATCTCCAGGTCCTCTGTCAGCATTCCCCTCAACAGTCTCATCTCTCCTGGGCAGTGCGTCCTCCATTGGCGGTGCCCCGATTTCTGACCTCTGAAGATACCACCTCTTCTCATTGGTCTCCATTGTCAAGGGAAGTCTCCCGGTTCTGGGTTCTCCCATCACCCCTCTTTGATTCTTCCTCTCTTCCCAACTGCCTGTGTTAAATTCTTTTTCATTTAAAAGTCTTAGAATAGTCTCTGTTCCTTGGATTATCTTGATATACCTACCTTTGAAAAGGTACTCCCCTCTTATACACAAAAGATTATGGATCTAGGGGTGCTTGGGTGGCTCAGTCAGTTAAGGATCTGCCTTGGGCTCAGGTCATGATCTCAGGGTCCTGGGATTGAGCTCTGTGTCAGGCTCCCTGCTCAGTGGGGAGTCTGCTTGTCCCTCTCCCTCTGCTCTCTCTCTTTCAAATAAGTAAATAAATAAAATCTTAAAAAAAAAGATTTATGGATCTAAGTATTAGCCCTGGTAAGAATACTCTCCTGTTTATTTGTTTGTTTAATATATATTTTGGGATAATTCTAAACTTATAATAAGTTTAGATTTACAGAGAATTCTTCTATGTCCCTCAACAATTTCCCCCTAATGTTGACATTTTGCATCACCACAGTATATTTATCAAAACTGAGAAACCAGCTTTGGTATGATACTATTAACTAAGCACCAGACTTTATTCAGATTTCACCAGTTTTCCCATAGACATCTTTTTTTTTTTTTTTCTGTTCTGGGATCCAGTCTAGGTACCACATTACATGTAGTCACCAAGTCTCCTGAGTTTACTCTTGGCTGTGACAGTTTCTCAGTCTTTTCTAGTCTATCATGACTCTAACAGTTTTCAGAAGTAATGGTCAGGTATTTAATGGAATGCCCTTGAATTTAGGTTTGTGTGATGTTTCCTTCATAATTAGACTTGCATTAGAGTTTTTTAAATTTTTTATTGTTATGTTAATCACCATACATTACATCATTAGTTTTTAATGTAGTGTTCCATGATTCATTGTTTGTGCATAATATGCATTAGAGTTATGGGGGCAGAATATCAGAGGTGAGGTGCTCAGTACATCATGTTAGACAGTATGTGATACACACACTTGTTAAGTTGGTATCCAGCAGGTTTTTCTACTGTTTGGGTATTATTTCTCTCCTTTTCCACACTTGATTTTTGAATGTGGGCAACTAAGTCTAGCATACACTCAAGGTGAGAATAATTCAGTTCCACTCCATGAAGGAAAGTTATCTAGATAACTGTATTATTTGGACATGTTGGTAAGGGATATTTGTTGGTTCTCTCCCAATTTTTTAATACAGTTATTTATTTCTGTCAGCGTAGACTCATGCCTAGTTATTTTATGCTCTGACTGTAATCTTAAAGTATTTCTTCCAGTGGTTCTAGCTTTAGCCACTGTGAGCCCTTTCACATTGGCTCCTGTGTCTTTTTGACCTGCCCCCATTCTTTTGTTTTGAAAGTTTCCTTACTTTCTGCACTAAAATAGCATTCATGTTCATTATATTTCTCCTGCCCCCATCCTAGGATCAAACATTTCTCCTAAGATAGCTCCAGATTTTCAACTTTTTCCTTGCTTTTTGTGTCTTTCTCTGTTACTTTTGTCAAAGGGTGAAATGATGCATTTCCTCACTCAACAAATATTTATTGAGTGACAGTTATAAAACCAGACAATGGATTACTCTCTGGGTACCTGTTTTTGAATAGAACAAAATACAGCCTTGGCTTTAAAAGATGCAAGATAAATACATGTGCTGTGTAGGTGTGTGCATGCAAATCTCTAATTAAATATCTTGGCTTCAGTTGTACATTATTGTACAGCAAAAACTACTTTTACAAGGCAGTAGAAATTAGATGACAAGCTTTCCATGGGACTAGGGCAATTAATTTCCTCTACATTTAAAAAAATATTTGTTTGTTCCAGAGGAGTGTATCCTTAAAACTAAAGATCCAGATTACCAAATTCAGTTTGACAAACCAAGCCCCATGCAGTTCATGAGCAAAGAGAGAGGAGGCAGGTGCTTTTCTCAGCATCTGTGTGTGTTTTGGAATTCACATGATAAATACCGTGGTACAGGAACTGTCAGGCCTGATTAATACCTTATACTCACGGTGCATGTGCCTTGATCTATAGGCTTTATGCTTGCTGCATGGGTCCCCCACAAGGCAGCAGTGAGCATCAGCTTCCCAGCAGCTCCCTGACTGAGTGCTTCTCCTCCGTGTCATATGCTCAGTTGTCATCCTTGCTAAAGGATTTTCAGCTTGGAAAATAGGATCAATTGGGAAAGATGGGGAGCAATTTCCTTTGAATGCCTATGGTGGGGGCCAGTTCATAATACACAAAAAGTCCATATAATAATGCATGGAACAAAAGAGCTAAGTAGCTTCTTTAGGTAGTGGAGTCATTAGTAGATTAAACCATAGGGTCTCACAATGTCTTCCACCCCAAAAACTTACAGGTAAAGTCAACAGTAATGTAATTTTCACGTAAGGACAACTGATTTTATGCATTGGCAACCATGTAACACAATCCTAGTGGTTGTTAGATAAAATATGACATGTTGATCCAATACAATGGAATTCTAGAGGACTACTAACCATAAAGAGGTAGAAATCTAATTCTACCATGTGAAGATAAGTAGATGCAGATATTCCAAAAATATGGAAGAATGTACCTCAGTTACTAACCGGAGTTTTTCTTTTTTTTTTTTTTTTAAGATTTTATTTATTTATTTGAGAGAGAGAGAGCAGAGCCAGAGAACCAGCACACGAGTGGGGGGGGAGGGGCAGAGAGAGAGGGAGAAGCAGGCTCCCCACTTGAGCAGGGAGCCAGACGCGGGGCTGGATCCCAGGACCTGGGATCATGACCTGAGCTGAAGGCAGACATTTGATTAAGCCACCCAGGCATCCCCTATCCAGAGTTTTTCTTTGAGAAGTGGGTTTAAGAGTGACTTTCCCTTTCTACATTATAAATGTCTTTATTGTTTGAGGATTTTATAATGAACATGTAATATTTGGGGGATTCACCAAAAATCTTGAGTGCCCCATGTAACACAATATATGCTATATTGTATCATTCAGAAACTTTTCCTTGTAAATAATGAAATAATTATCATGTCCGATGCATTTCAAATCACCTGCTATAGGAAAGAATGTTTTACCAAAGATTTGAAGAATTCTAAGTATTGTGTTGGATTAACTTCCTGCCTTCCAACCATCTTTAAATATCACGCTGAGTGTCAAGAATTAACATCACTGGGAGTTTTTTGTGAAGCATGTGTGCATCTACCCAGGATATAGATGGTTATGATAAAGAACAAAAGCAGAACTGATTTTTTGGATATGGTTGATTTTAACCACGGCTGGGTAAACCAGTTACTTATGGGCCACTATATTTTTGTCCTAGGGCTGCTGCAATAAAATATTGCAAGAACAAAGAATCTTGTTCCCTCAGTTCTGGAGGCCAGAAGTCTGAAATCAAGTGTTGGCAGAGTTGGTTCCTTCTGGAGACTCTGAAGGAGAATCTGTACTCTCCTAGTTTCTGGTGTCTTCCCACAATTCTTGATGTTCCTTAGCTTATAGATGTGTCACTCCAGTCTCTGCCTCTATCTTCCTGTGGTGGTCTTTATGCGCTCCGGTCTTCACATGGTCATTTTCTTGTAAGGACACCAGTCATATTGGATTAGGGACCCACCCTACTCTGGTATGACCTCATCTTAACTAATAACACCTGCAATGACCCTATTTTGACTAAGTTCACATTCTGAGGTGCTAGAGGTTAGGACTTCAACATATCTTTTTGCTGTTAAAAGATATAGATACCTGGAGCTCATCTGCTCAGTGCAGTTATTTTGAGATGAACCTAGGCATGAATATTAAAAGAAATATTGCCCAACAAGATCTACAAGCCCTCTGCTGCAGACTAAGGGCCATTTGGATGGCATCCTGAAAACAGTTATATCTTTGCTTAATGTTAAATGAAATGTGGTTTAAATGTACAAAACAGATATTTTGTTAGTGGCTATTTTTCCCTCTACAAATGGCATTTTCTACCCTGTTAAAGATTAACCACTTTTTTATTCGGAGAATTCCCCAGTGGATAGAAACTAGAATTTCATTCACCAATGCTAATAATTCAGAAAAATTCACATTTGAGTATGGCCATGGGGTCAGTTACCGTTACCTCAAAATAAAGAACTTCTTCTACATGAAATGACCATATGCTTTCCATCACCCTCTCCTGATTCAGGAGAGTATCAATGCAAATGCTTATATTTTCCCTCCTTTGAAAGCCTCTATTTATAGCTTTCGTCTGTTGGCATGCACGTGAGAAATCGGCACTGGCATTAACAGATGGGTTAGGCTCAGCCACATTTCCCTTCTCACAGGCACTGCCTGCTCGGCATGTGGAATTACATTCCCTTGCTTGCTAATCTTCATGTGATGAAAGACATCCCCCACCCCCACTTAATTTCCTTTAGTTCCAGGAACTAATTGTGAGCCAGTTGTACCAATTCCTGGACATGATAGCTTGACTTGCTGAGTTCTGATTTTAAATCCACACGTAAAGACAAGGACACTGCCCAGCTTCACTGTTAGGAAAGATAGGCTGCTGTTGATATGGAAGGCTGCCTAGCAGATCAGGATAGAACCTCATTTTCAAAGTAGAAAGTCTTTTGTGGGAATTGTCAGGCTTTTTTGCAGAAGCAAATGTTGCATCATTTTATATGCACTTAACTTTTTTTGCTCTTTGGGCACTTGGTTAGTTAACAATAAAAAGCATATCTATGCCCATTTTCCCTTCCTTTTAAAAAGTTTACTAGTTCATTATTAACTAGTTCATTAGTTAACTATATGCTATAATCTGTAGAGCCCCCTTGCCTCAAATAATAATGATTCGGATGCAATAGAAGTGTTTTTTTCCAGGCATCTCAGTCCAAGTTGGGCATGCTTGATCAGGGAGTGGCTTCCTTCCCTCCAGTGATTCAGGGATCCAGTGATTCTACCCATTTAATGGCTTAGCCTTCTCCTAGGGTGTCATCATCATCACCTTCACCATCACCATCATTGTCCTTGTCGTCATCATCATCATCATCATCACTATCTACATCCAGCAGGTGGAAGGGATTAAAAAATCATGAAGAACACATATGCTAGCGTTAGCCTAGAATTGATGTGTATTTTTTCATTCCTATTGTATTGTTGAGAACCAGTTACATGGAAAACCTCTTTACAAGGGATGTAGGAAAAAGATGGAAATGGGAAGTTTGGGGGAGAGTAAGGATAATTTACTACAACTGGGCTTTTAAAAATCTTTTGCATGACCTACCATTTGATTTTTTTTTCTCTCTCTCCAACATTTGATTCAAAGTAAGGCATCTCAAGTTACCTTTTATTTAATAACCAAGTTATTAGCCACAACTAAAAGACTATTTATTGGAACTTTCTGTTACTCGAGAACAATGGATTCTAAGCATTACTTCAATAAGTTTTCTTATTTCATTGCAAAAGGCAGGACTTTTTCAAGAAGTGTAGCCACTGTAAAGAAGGATATTATAGCTAGGCTCATTATTCTGATTAATTCTGGGATGACCTAACACCAGGTGATGGCAAACTACCACCCATAGGCCACACCTGGCCTGTGTTTATGTAAATAAAGTTTTATTGGAACACACTCATGCTCACTCATTTATATATTGTCTCTGGTTGTTTTCATTCTTCAACAGCAGCGTTGGATTTTTTCCAGCAGAGACCATATGGTCTGATTTTGGTGATATTTACATCTCTTTGACAGTAAAAGTTTGTTGATCTCTAATCTACACTGCTGATCTTCAAATAGCATTCTTAAGAACCTAGAGGGCTTTGCGGCACCTGGGTGGCTCAGTTGGTTAGTGTCCAATTCTTAGTTTCGGCTCAGGTCATGATTCCAGTGTCCTGACATGGAGCCCCCCATTGGGCTCTGTGCTCAGCTTGGAGTCTGCTTGAGATTCTTTCCCTCTCCCTCTGCCCCTCTCCCGCAGTCCTAAATAAATAAATAAATAAATAAATATCTTACCAAAAAAAAGGGGGAACCTAGAGGGCTTTGGGTCCACTATGGAAGATTTGGGAGATGTAACTGGTGGATGGTGAGTCCTCACAACTCTCCTAAAAGGGCAGCTCCAGCTTTACCTCATCTCTCTGTAGGGTTCTATGTAAACTTCCATTAGGGAAATTTAAGTTTGAATTGATTGCACAAAACCATTGGTGTCCATAATGGGAAGGAAGTGGATCCTGATCTTCCTCCCTTGAGGAAGCCTCAAAAAGTCGCCTTTATCTAGATGTCATAGGCCTACTGAAGGCATGAACCTCCAGCTAGGAGTCACAACATTCTTTTTTTTTTAGAATCTTTTTTTTTAATGTTTTTATTTATTTATTTATTCATGAGAGTCTCAGAGAGAGAGAGAGAGAGAGAGAGAGAGGCAGAGGCAGAGGGAGAAGCTGCGGGACTCGATGCCAGGACCCTGGGATCACAACCTGAGCCGAAGGCAGACGCTTAACCATCTGAGCCACCCAGGCGCCGAGGAGTCACAATATTCTTAAACTCATTCATTGAAAAGCATTTGTTGAATGCTTTGCATGTGTTCCAGGTGCAGAGGATAAGACAGTGCACATCACAAGCAAGGTTTTGACTCTCAGAGAGTCTACAGTCTAACGGAGAGGGGACAGACAATAGACATAGCATGGATATTTTATATAATCTCAGCTGGAAGAAATAAGTCAAGTCAGGGTATATAGTGAGTGATAAGAGTCCTCTGTTATTTAGGAAGATCGGGGCATGTCTCCTGAGGAGGTGACCTGAGTTTGGATAAGGATAGAAAGTAACATGGTTATCTGGAAAGTGTCAAGGCAGCTATAACAGCAAAAGTGAAGCTTTTCAGATATTAAGATGGCTCTCCAAGTATCCTTCTATGCAACTCTCCAGAGCTGTTCACTCTTTGCATCCTATTCCGTACTTTGGTGCATGCCTGTGTCTTGCGTGTGCATCAGGAAGGCTCACCTTGCTTTTCCTATCCAGGGGGCAAATACTTCCTCATTGTCATGCAAGACTCAGCTCAAATGCAGCAACCTTTGTGATGCTTTCAATTGCCCTGGGTAGGATTTCCATTCCCACCTTTCTTCCACTGTATCTTGAATGTCTTTATTCCCAGTGTTATATTTGTGTTTCTGTGGGTAGTTTGAGTCTGGCTTTCCATCTTAGCTCTAGGCATCCTGCATAGTGACCTTTTTCATCATGATACTTAATGATTACTGAATGTGATTATGTGTATCCCTTAGAATGATAAAATGATAGCAACAAAACCATTGATTATAATTGATACTATTTCCTGAACATTTACTTCCAACACTGTTCCAAATACTTAACATGTGTAAACCCATTCAATATGCACAGTAACCATACAAATTAAAGACTATTATTTTTGGAAGAAGACACTGAAGCACAGGAAGTTTAGAGTAACGTGTCTGGAGTCTCATGTTCATAAAGTTAAAAAACGAAGTTCAACTGACTAAAGATCTAATTTCATTCAACAATTCATGAATCAGGCAGCATCCCATCTACCAGATAGAATGGAACTCTGAAGGGCTGTGCAAAATGGAAGACTTCCATAGTCAGAAGGAGGCGGGGCAAGGAAGTTATTGTGGCAAAGAGTGGATTGTTTCAGGCAAGGTTCCCTTCCTTTAGGGGATGGAAGGGGCCTACAGGCAGATGACCTCACTGTGCTGACCAGGTTAACTCCAGACTGGTTAAAGGCCACATCCATGGGAAAGGCTGAAACTGCAGTAAGGGTAGGTATGAAGTTCTGGTTTGTTGGTGTGGGCTTAGCATAAGTGACTCCATTTTGAGCCTCTTGTTTTGTTTTTTTAAATAATAATTGTAATCCACAAGCATAATAACTAGTGTCTTTTTGTTACCACTGAGCACTTAATGTGGGTTGTTTTATTTAATCCTCACACAGCTGTCTGAAGCAAGTAGTGTTAGGATGCTCATTTCATAGAGGAGGGAATCAGGATGCAGAAAGGTTAAATAACTTGCCCAAGACCTTATGGCTAGTATATGGCAGACTTGGGTTTCAAATCCATGTGCACTTGGTTCCAGAACCCTTGTCTTCACCCTCAAACTTGAATGTGGGGTGTTGGCACCAGAAAGGGAAAAGACAGCCTACACTAACATATTCTAAAGCTGACCACTCAAGGTAAACACTTAGCAGAATCCACACCGCAGTGTCCTTGGAGCCATTTTGTGTGCCAGGTGTGGCTGCATCGTGTTCTTCTTGATGAAGAATTCACCGTCTGGAACACTATGTTTACTCCTGCTGTTGTCCTCCCATTAGATGAGGATTGAGCCATCCACAACAGCAGAGTTGTAGGGTGAGAACACAATGCAGAGAATGCAGGAGGGTTATTTATAGTCCTGAGTCCCAGGCTGCAAAGACAGTATGTGAAGAACTTCCATCATTTCCCAGGGAATCGAGGAGTACAGTGGACAGGGCAGTAAAGAGCTTCCCAAGGCTTAGGGTTGCATTCCAATTAAAATGACTTCCAGGCACTTAACACGCATGGCATTTAGCTAGAGACTGATAGCATGTTCTGGTAGGGAAGGAAGAACAATGCCTGATGTCTCATGCCTCTGTTCCCTTAAGCAGAGAGGCAGCTTGTCTAACACTGTTGCTCCGACACAACTCTAATAATTTCAGGTTCCGTGATAATGAGTTGGTGGCCTCAGCACTCTGGCTGGTGTATCTTGATACAAGGGAATATATTCAGTCCAGTCTCACTCCTTAAATAGCTCTCCATGCCAAGCTTCCCATGAAAGGTGGGGAGGGCTTGGCAATGTACCCACTTTCTGCAGACCAGTTTGTGAAACTACATCAATTACAATTCAACCCATTCTACCATTATCTCTTTTCTCATTAAATTTATGGTTTTCTGCTTAGTTAAGACTCTTTAGGTTGCAGTAGATAGAGCTCTTAACTAAGCTTGGCTCAAGGAAAATACAGAGGGTTTCTTCATGCTTATGAAACTAGTGTTTAAGGATAGGACTGGCGTTTTGGCAAGCCTGGACTTTGGGCACCATTGCCAAGCTCTGTTTTTCCACTTCTCCCACCTGCTTTCAGCTTTGTTGGTTTTATTCTTGAGGTTATCCATATATGGTCACCGGAAAGTCTACATGGACACTGAGTGTATTGGTTTCCTGGGGCTGCTGTAACAAGTTACCACAAACTGGTGGCTTGCAAGACAAATTTATTCTCTCACAATTTGAGAAGCCAGAAGTCTGAAATCAAGGTGTTTGTGGTGTTCTTTCTGAAAAAGAATCCCTGCTATCCATCTCTCCTACCTTTTGGTGGCACCCTGGGCTTTCCTTGGGTTGTAGCCACATCACCCCAATCTCTTCCCCTGTTGTCACATGACCTTCTTCTCTATGTGTCCCTGTGCCTCAAATCTTTCTCTCCCTTCTCTTATCAGGACACTAGTCTTTGGATTTAGGGTCTACTCTCAATCCAGGTACAAGTACCAAGGGTTAAGACTTGGACATATCTTTTGGGGGGCACAGTTCAATCTACTACACATACCTATATATCAACCTCAGTGCAAACCGAGCAAACCTCAGAAGACCTGGGCTACTAATGCTTATTAGCTCTGATTACCTGGCTTAAGGAATAAATCCACTTCTGTGCTCATCACTGAAGTTAGATGGACTCTGTGCTCTTGTTGGCCAGTCCGAGGACATGTGCTGACCTCTGGGAAAGCTCATACCAGTTCGAAGAACACACAGATCAGATAAAACATCTTGAGGGATACTTAACAAAGAAGATGGGCACTCATTTACTGTGAATGTATTGATTAAAAAAAAACAAACAAACAACTGAAGGGCTGAGTAAAAATGAACTCAGAAAAAGTTGTCACACAAAGGAGCTACATAGTGTTGCAAAGTTCACATCAGCCACAGGTGCTTGCCTCATTTTCAGACCATTAAAAGATCTGAGACTGATAAATTGGTTTGAGCGGGTGTCTGGGTAGAAAGGGAACAGTTGTGGAACATTTTAATCTTTCACTGAGTCACTGGCATATTCTAGGCATCCCTTAAGGGATTTTTTTTTTTTTTTTTAGACAGAGGAGGAGAGAGAGAACAAGGGTGGGGGTAGTGGCAGAGGGAGAGAGGGAATCTCAAGCAGGCTCCATGCCTGGTGCTGAGCCTGATGTGGGGCTTGATCTCACAACCCTGAGATCATGAGCTGGGCCAAAATCAAGAGTCAGATGCTTAACTGACTTAGCCATCCAGGTGCCCCCTTTAAGGAATTTTTTGAATGAAGGGGTGAAAAAGTAAATGAACATATAAACATATGTTTATATATAAACATACATAAATGCACATAAAACATGCATAACATATAAATACACATACATAACATACATAAGCATACCTAAAAAGTAAAGGAACATATAAAATAACAAAAAAGGATGAATGAATAAGTGAATGAGCCCCTGTCTCTCCTTCTGAGTTTCCCTCTTTGAAAGATCATGCTTGGATTTTTGCCTTTTTTTAAATCAAAATTATGATACTCAGTGCCACTGATGTGCTTGAAGCCTGCAGCACAGTTCTGGGCACAGAGCAAACATGGAATTCAGTTTTTGTTATTTTTGTCCATGCTGTTATTCTGTCAAGTTAGGCAACACAGTGGACTCTCAGAAGATGCTAGTTAATAAATTTAATTCTCTTATAGGCTTATAAGAGAATTAAATTTATTATAGTCTCTTATAGTCTCTTCTTTAGACTCTGAAAAGAAAATGGAAACATTTTTAAACAAATAAAAGGGACAGCTATTTAAATGGAAATAGCTCTTTCAATGCCACATCTTTAGCAAATCTTCTTTAACCAAATGTGTTTTTTGATGACTTTTGTCAGTCTGCTACTTACATGTATTTATTAAGCACCTACTATGTCCCAGGCAGTATTATGAGAACTGAGCATGTTGGCGAACTAGCAAAGGCTTCCCCACATCCCTACCTCCACCCAGCAGCTTACATTCTAGGACAAAGAGATCAAAAGATACACGCAAACAGATTAAGCTAATAAATATGAGATCTTGGGGCAGAAGAGGGAGGGGATCCTTTGTAAGGGAAGCAGAGCTGACCTGAATTTTGAAAGCTGGTGTTTGCTCGTCTGGTATGCTGAAGGTGGGGAGCAGAGACCACAGCACGAGGGACAATGAATCCTAAATTACAAGGAATGTGTTTGGTTGTTAGTTTCATGTGGGGCTGATAATGATTCCATGCTGCATAGTGCTATGTGGAAATTCTTTTCTGTGATCCATCTCACAATTATATACCACAGAAAAAGAATATATGGGGGGAAATGGCAAAAAAAAAAAATAGAACTATGCAAAGGAATGCAACTTGCATGTGATGTAGTAGATAAGTAGTACATATGGCTGGTATGATTACTCTCTTTCCTCCAGAGCAAGCCAGGGAAAGACACTTTGGGTCAGTGAAATGTCTCATTCCTTCCTTTACAAAGCTACTTTTGTAGTCTGTCTTCTGAATTCTTAAAGGAAAGAAAAAAGCCTGTCCCTTGCCTACTTGAAATTCTTGGCTATTTTTCTGGTTTTGGTGAGATCAGGATTTTTGCAGGGCTATTTCCTTTATTATATCTGTCAGGAGACTCAGAAATGAGTGATGATGGTGACTAAACTGTGGACCTTCTGGAGCTCTTACAATGCATTCTACAGACCTGAACACCTTACCTTCCACCCACTTGTGTTCTGGTCACAGTGATGTTCTGTGCCTTAGGAGTTAGGACAGTTTTACTTTGAATTATTTTTGCAAGACCATCTTTTATTTCAAAAGTTGCCACATGGTAACAGTGTTTTAAATAAAAGTGAACAGAAATGTGTTTTATAGGTCTTTTTGTTGTTGTTGTTGTTTGGTAAGTTTTGTGGCATGTTCCTGAGGTCACTGAAAATTTCCTAGAGGTGATTGTAAAACCATGACAAGAGAAGAAAAGGAGATTCTCTCCCACTATTCAAATGTCAAGCCCATGAAGATAATTTTTTAATAAATTCTTTTATCTTACTTAGCACCTGATGAGCATGTACCACGTTGGCCATCATAAAAGACCCTAAGGACCAGCCCTGGTCTTTGAAGAAGCTACCTCCTGTGGGTACTGGGGCAGGGGCACATTCCAGAACAACCTCACATTCAGTTACTTCACTGCAGCTGGGTTAAGTACTAATGTGAGAAGTACAGGTAGCCAAGTCAGTTTAAATTAGGAAGGGGGCACTGGGTGACTCAGATGGTTAAGTGTCTGCCTTTGGCCCAGGTCATGATCTCTAGGTCCTGGGATCGAGCCCCATGTCAGGCTCCCAGCTCGGCGGGGAGCCTTCTTCTCCCTCTCCCTCTGCCTCTCCCTCTGCTTGTGCTCTCTCTCTCAAATGAATGAATAAAATCTTTCAAAATAAAAAATATAAAAAAATAAATTGGGAAGACTCCAGAACATCAGTTTGAGTAATAGTGGATGCTTGCCAACAAAAATAACAATTTGAATGAATGAATGAATGAATGAATGAATGAATACATGGGTGGTATGTAGACATGCCCAGTAAGAATCTTCCTGTAACCAAGTTACCAGTTATAAAATGAGATATGAAATTATGGCTCCTTTCCTTTCTAAGGTATTTCTGCTGCAACCACAGTAATTCCCCCTTATCTGTGGTTTCAGTTACCCACAGTCCAGTGGGATCAAGAAGTAATCGATCCTCCTTCTGAGGTCTTATCAGAGGGTTATCAGTGGCCTAACACTAGGTCATAATACCTCCATTGTCCCCCTTGCTTCATCTCATCATGTAGGCATTTTATCTCACATCATCACAAGAGTGAGTCCCATATATTAGAGATTTGGAGAGAAACAATATGCATATAACTTTCGTTATGTTATATTGTTATAATTTTTCTATTTTATAATTAGTTTTGCTAATCTCTGTGCCTAATTTAGAATTTAAACTCTATCATAGGTATGTGTGTACAGGAAAAGAAGTATATGTAGGGCTGAGTACTATACATCGTTTCAGGCATCCAGTGGGAGTCTTGGAATGGATCCCCCATGGAAAAGGGGAAACTACTATAAATTGCTTTGTTAGAACTTTAAGACAGTGTTCTCTCATTCTATGTTGTGTTTTTCCCACTTACTCTCATGCTCCCTAATTTCTCTCCAACCATGGTGGAAGCCAGTCTCATCACAGTTTTCAGAACTGTGTGGTTTTCAAAAAAAAAAAAAAAATGCATAGCAATCTGCCTTATCAGTATCTCTTCCAATTAATGTAATCTTGTTTCTGTTATTTCCACTATATTTTTCAATCCGGCGAGCCTCATTACATTTGCAAGTGCATTAAATTAGAGCCTCTATAGAAAGAGAATGATGATTATCAGCTAATTTAATTATGTTTCTACATTTGCAGCATTTAATGATGTCTGCCATTGTTGTTGAGGATTCTTACATTGGCTCTAGGTAGAAATTAGCACTGATCCCATGTAAAGTTTATGTTATCAGATAAAACTTGACAGCTCATTGAGGTGCATGTTCAGTAATTTTTGAATCTAATCAAAATTGATTTATGTGCAATCAAATTACAGAAATAAAGAAACAGCTTCATATAATTTAGTTGCTGATTATAGTGTTGCCTTCCTCTGAAGTCACACCGATGTGCGTCTTAGAGTTCTGTACCAACATTTCATCAAGGTCTAAAACTCTGTTTTTTTTTTTCTTCCTTCTTTTTTTAGTTTTTAAATTGCATAGTGTTTCAATACTCCTGATCTTCTGATATAGATCAGATGGAACATTTATGCCCCGTGAGTTCTGTGTTCTGTTCAGCAAATGTTGTCTGGGTGTCCTTTAGTATTGAGCACTGAAGGACTAGGCTTGCTACACTAGAAGTCTGGCCCACTCCTCAGAATAGGAGGGAAGATCCATGAGAACAGAGAAGTGCTTGTCTAGGAGCTGGGTACTGAGGATGGAGGGAGCTGATTCATCATTTTCCTCCTTCCTTACAGACTCTCAACCTAGGGAAAAATAAGTACACCATCCCAGTGGCAATTAAAGTATAGAATTCGGTTTATTTACTCATGAAGCTTCCTTAGAAAATGGTGCTTTTTATATTTGTTTGGAAGACAGTTATTTAACAGTTATTGTGTGTCAGGTGTAATTTGAAGGACTCTGTACTAAAAAAGGACCCACTTAATCATCCTAATAACCCTGAAAACAAACTACTGTTATCACTCCTACTCCCCAAATTAAAGATGAAGAAATTGAGGCACAGAGGCACAAATTGAGGCCACCAATCTGGAATGTGAAAGAACCAGGAATATAACCTACATGGTCTGGCTCCAGAGTTTGTGCTTCTATCCTGTTGCTTTTCCCCAAGATGAAATTGGCTCTCACCCAACCCCCTTTATCTCTACAGCCACATCTAGACTGTGGAACTAGTTGAGCGGTATAGAGGACATTGCTATACCTCTTACCACAGAGGAATGAGATTCAGAGAGATGGAGCATAAAGCTGGCCTCTAGAAGGTGGGACTCTGGACACTGCCCTCGGTGTGCTTACCTGTCCTAGGTGAGCTTAGGAAACAGAGGTGAAAAAAAAAAAACATGTGTTGTTTGGAGGGTATCAGGCAGAGAAAGAGAGGAGAGGGAGATAGAGGAGTGCACCTATCAGAAAAGTCCTTCTACCCCCAGTGAGGTAGATTGGGTGAAGGAGAAGACTGGACACTTGCTTCCCCAAACACTCCTAACATAGTAGAGGGTTGGAGTAAGTCCCTAGTCCATGGGTCATGGGTGCATTCATGGAGGAATGGGAAGGAATGGAAATTGTTAACCCCTATATGGAATCTTAAGAATCCATGGCATGTGGTGAGTGAAGTGAATTTTTATACAAATAAGCAGCACCTTCTAAAACAAAGGCATGGTGGTGGGAAGGGTCAACCATTCCATGAAGCTGGAGGGAGGATGGGAATTTGGTGGAAGATGAAGCTATAGCTCAACTATGAAGAGACAGGCCTGTCCCACAGGGCAGGGGTAGTGTTTGAATAAAGTTGAATGTGCCTCACTGTAAAAGGAGAATATTCACAGGAAACATTTAGACATTCTGTAATACTGAGTAGCTTAAAACAATTACTCCTGAAAGTAGTGATTATCTTCAACCTTTTTCTCTTCAAGGCCCACGCTGAACATCAGTAAACCTGACAACAACGATAAAAATATAATTGTTGCTGTGATGTGCCCTGTCTCTGAGTGTTCATAAAGGCATCTGTGGGTCACACTGTTTAAACATAAATATGTAGGAGCCTGATCAGACTCCCTTCTTTGTTCATGAGGCAAAGTTCCCCCATCTTCTGGTTCTGATTGTAGTAGACCAGATGTCGTTCTGGGACATCAGTTGAATTTAACAGTTGGCCTCTTACAGCTTAGATACCTTGCTCAGCTCCCTGTTCTCTCTGGAGAACACTTTTAAGAATGTATACTCAGTAGTAACGGAAGTATATTTTGTATCTTGTTCAAAATTTGGCAACCTTCCCATGAAGTGTTCATTGATTGTAGACCACTGTAGACCACCAGGGTGCTGCTAAGACTGGAGTATGTTCCAATAGGTGTAATTTTATTTTTTGTGGTGTATGGGTAAGCATTTGGTTGTAATTTCAGGTATGTATTTTTTTCAACATCTTACGTTATTTTTCAAATATAGAAAAGATGAAAGAGTCATGAACACTGATATACCAACCAGCAAGATACTGGAATTGACATTTAAACATATTTGTTTTATCACAGTCTATCCATCTATCCATCACCAGTCCATCTTATTTTGGTTTTTATGCATTTCAAAGTGAGTTGTTGACACTAATACCCTCCAACCTTGAACACTTTAGGAAGCAGATCTTTAACAAGAGCTCACTATGTCCATTTTTTTTTTTGAGGTAAAATTGATTTCTATTGAAATACACACATCTTGGGGCGCCTGGGTGGCTCAGTCATTGAGCATCTACCTTCGGCTCGGGTGATGATCCCAGGGTCCTGGGATCTAGCCCTGCATCGGGCTCCCTGCTCCGCAGGAGGCCGGCTTCTCCCTCTCCCACTGTCCCTGCTTATGTTCCCTCTCTCGCTGTGTCTCTCTCTGTCAAATAAATAAAATCTTTAAAAAAAAAAAGGAAATACACACATCTTAAGTGCACCATTTGATGAGAGCTGACAGCTGGGTGCACTTATGTGACATGAATTTCTCTGAAGATATAGAACCATCACTTCCAAGAAGTTTAGATATGTATGGGTGTGTATTAAATAATTTGCATACTAAACCTATGATTACATGGATAGTTTACATTAAAAAGTGAATGAATGTGTGTGTATATGTATGCATGCATAGATATGCGTGTCTGGATAATTTGTAGTGGATAAATAGTACAGGTGGCATGCAGAAGTGGCAAAAATTGCTAAGTGTGTGATAGTGTGCCTGTATTTGTCAATTATAGACCTAGAGAACAGGTAAGCTGATCCTATTAGCAATGTCTTCAGAAAGAACATGAGCATATAAAATGTGCAAGGCTACACTGATGTAATGTCCAAGATGAATGGGAAGGAACACAGTGTTACTTGTCTAATTGAGGATGTTTAACGACTTTTTGCTCTGAGAGTACCAACGGTTACAATTTTTCAAAGTCAACCTTGATTTACATTTTATTTTTTAAGTACTCATACTGTCACAAATACTTAAGTTGGGATCAGCTGTCTTGGTTTCAAAAAGTAGGTTATGCTTTCGTCTTTTGACCCCGAAACATGTAGATGAAAATCAACATTAATTGGCAGGATGAATGAGGGTGGGGAAGGTGGGTGTCTGGCTACAATCTTCTTAGAGCATTGAGAGAGATGCTCACAGCTCCTTAACTGGGGATGACAACTGGATTTTAATTAACAGCAGGTGAGTCTTGTGGTCAGCCATTTGACATTTAGGTGGATCACACAATAGCCTTTCCCTTTGAACCACATTTATTTCTAGCTTAATTAGTCCTTCTGAGATAGCCTTGCTATTAGCAACAGCCTCTCCATTTAAGATCCTTTTAACCAGACCTTTTATTTTTTTTATTTTTTATTCTTCTCATTTTAGTACTGGCTTAATGTTATAAAGGGCCTGGGCTAACTCATTTTAATGACCTCTGCTACATAAATGCTAATTTTACATTTGGCCTTATTTCAGTACCTTTTTTTTTTTTTTAAGACCATTGCTTTCAGAAGGACAAAAATGGAAGATTAAACCCCTTAGTGTCATCTGCCTGAAAAAAATCCTGTGGTTTCTTCTGACAGGAAGAGTGTTTTCAAATCCCTCCTTGGTCTAAGCTTCTGTGCTTGACATCTCATTATTTAACTCAGCTGTTTCAGCTTCACCTTCACCCAGTTAATTAAGTAACTCATTGAATGTATTATTCAGTTTGGATTCCCTGTCCCTGACAGAGAGAGATGGGGGATGCTTCTTCATCCTTGCCCTCCTGCTACTTTCTCTTGCCTCTTCTTTCTCTTCTACACATACCCAAAAGAAGGAAAAGAGAAGTGAGCAGAGAGAAAATGTGTTGGGAGAAGAAGAGAGAGGATGTTATTTGCTTAGTCAATTCATCAGTTCCTGGAGGGAATTTTTTTTCTCTTAATGGGACTGTACTCAAAAGATGAAGTTGACGATGGTGATGATCTGATAATCTGGCTTGATGATAATCATAACATCCCTCTATGCAAGGTCCTGCTTGAGGTGTCTTTCTTACATGATCTTTTTTAATACTCAGAACAGCCCTATGAGGGAAACACTTGTAATATATGCACTTCGCAGACCGCAAAGCTAAAATTCTATTGAGTTAACTCATTTGTTCAAATATCACAGCTAGTAGGCATCAAAAATTTTACATGAAGCCAGAACTAGCTGATTCTTAACACTCATGATAGCAAGAGCATCTCTGGCAGGGTACCAAACTTGACTACTACAAATAGTAGTCAAGTTTATATTCCTGACATTGGTGGTGGTGGGGGGGTTTATGACAACATATCATGGAAAGGATGTCCTAATGGAAGATTATCTATATCTCTTGACCTGTTAATGATCAAGTTGACTTTCCTCTAGAGCAATGGTCCTCAACCAGGGGCAGTTCTATCCCCCAGGGACTTTTGGCCCAACAGCTATGATATATGATCCTCTATGTGTGTACATTAACTTCAATAAAAACATTTAAATGTACCCTATAGAATATATACGGATTTGGTTGGGAGAGGACGGCTGCACTTGGATTTAGCTGGTTGATTGCCGACCTGGCTGGAAATAAATCAGGAAAGACATTTAATATGGACAAAATTAGAAGGGGGGCAGGGAATACTGGGAGGGGGTACATGCACAAGGAAAGAGAAAGAAACCCTAACATGCAAAGGCAGATAGAAATTTAGAAGGTCAAGCCAGAGTAATTGAAATAGACTTTGGAAATTGTGGATCTGAGAAAGAATTAGAGGTTAAGGGGTAGGTAAATAGAAAAAATAAGGAAAAGTAAAGAGACAAATAGAATAAAGCCAAAAAACGTATGTGCACTGAATAGGAGGAGGGAGAGAAAGGCAGGGGAGGAGAGGGGGAGAGATGGGAGGTAGTAAGAGAAGAAAATGGATATTTAATGCATATTTAAGAAAAAGGAAGGCAGAACCTTGTAAGAAGGTAAAATAGATGTTTTTTAAAAACCCTTATTATTATGAAACATTCTTTGGGGGGGAAATAACCCCCAAAAAGGGCAAGTGGTGTAGGGAGGTGGGTAAAAGCAGATTCAGACATCACATTCTTTAAGTTACTCCATTTGTCACTGAACAGATACTATTTGCCAGCTACTGATCTAGGTGAGGATACAGCACAGAAAAAAAGCAAGTGAAAGACCTTGCTTTCATGGAGCCGAGTCTAGTAGATGTAGAGAGAAAAATAAACAAGATCAATGTTGTAAGTGAAAAAAATAATGAGTACAATAAAGAAAAGAGAGAGAGATGGTAGAGCATTACCACATGTCGGGGGCACAGCCCAGTGATGAGCTGGGGTTGGAACCCACACCAGAATGGGGGGGAGCTTTCCAGGGGGGAAGCAAGCAAACACCCGAAGGTGGGCATAGCCACTGCATCTGAGATGCTGTAAGAAGGTCAGTGTGGCTAATGTGGAGTGAGCAATGGTAGATAGGGATGGTCACTAGGGGATGGGTCAGACAGGGCTCTGTAGGAAGTTGGATTTCATCTTCAGTGGTCTGGGAAGCCATTAGGGTTTCAAAGAGAGAAATTTCATAGTTTGATGAATATTTCATTAGGATATACCTGGATTTGATAACTGTATCTACCACTTATTAATTATATGTCCGGAACAAAAATTACTTTGTTTTTCTGAACCTTACCTTCTTCCTCCCTGAAGTACAGATAATAGTAAAACTTACTGCATAGGATTGTTGTAGAAGTGATGCATGTAACCCATTTCAGGATGTGCTTGCCACAGGTCAGTACTCATTACATGCTAGCTAAAAATCTGAACAGCAATAACAACCACAGATTTGGGAAGCCTTGGACCAGCTATTATAAAGATATCCAGAAAAAAAATATCTGCCCTTATACACTGTTGGTGGGAATATAAACTGGTACAGCCTCTGGAAATCAGTATGGTGGTTCCTCAAAAAAATTAAGAGTAGAACTACCATATAATCCAGCAATTACACTCCTGAATATGTATCTGAAGGAAAAATCATCATCTTGAGATACCTGAGCCTCCATATTCATTGCAGCATTATTCACAATAGCCAGGATGTGGAAACAACCCAAGTGCCCATCAATGGATGAATGGATAAAGAAGATTTGGTATATACTGAGAGTGACATTCAGCAATTAGAAAGAAGGAAATCCTGCCATTTCGGACAACATGGATAGACCTTGAGGGCACTATGCTAAGTGAAATAAGACAGATCCTACTTATATGTGGATCTGAAAAAAAAACCCAAACTCATGGGAACAGAGAATAGATTCGTGGTTGCCAGAGGCGAGGAGTAAAGGGTAAGGGAATTGGGTGAAGGTGGTCAAATGGTACACACTTCAGTTACAAGATGAATAAGCTCTGGAACCTCATGGACAACATGGTGCCTGCAGTCTCCAGTATTGTATTGTATGCTTGAAAATTGCGAAGAGAGTAGATTTTAAAAATTCTCATCATGGGGAAAAAATTTGTTACTGTGTGAGGTGGTGGATATTAACTAAACTTATTGCGGTCTTTATTTCACAACATATACATATATCAAATCATTATGTTTTACACCTTAAACTTATACAATGTGGTGTGTCTATCTCCATAAAACTGGAATAAAAGATCTAAACTCTGTAGAGAAATAGGATTTTATAAGCAGCATGGAGTTTACCTGCCTGTATTCATCAGTTATGCTGCTGAGACAATATTCCTATGGTTCTCAGAAGAATGTTACTGCATTCCCTTGCCTGCATATCCGTGGATGCTAACCATGTGCCGAAAGTCCACTGGCGGGGGTGGGAGGGAGACAGAGACACAGTGTCTCTTGCCACTATTGATGGATTTCAGTAGAACAAAAAAGAACCATCCAAGGTAAGAAGGTAGGCTGGCATGGGTGTTTTGCTTGAGGTATTCCTTTGATGATGCTACGCCCGTGTGGTACCCAGCAAAGCTCCTTTTTAGCTGAAGTGTCTGCCAGGCCTACCCAACCTGGAACTCATTGATAAAGCTTTAAGCATCCTCGAGGCCTGTGACCTCAGAGAGTGACTTAGGCTGACTTTATCGGCAGTGACTCTTCTTTTTCATTATATTTGCTATTACCAGAGCTGATCTTTTTTTCTTAAAAGCTGTTAACCTTATATAAGGGGATGGGACCATTTGAGCTCTCCGACAGGAAGCTGATGGGAAATTGTAAGCCTCCAAAATAGGTTGAGAGCTTCCCATTGTTCGGGGTCCTGGCAGAGGTTACTAAAAAAAAAAAAAAAAAGGTGGGGGAGAGATTGGAATATAAATTCTTGGTGTGTTTTTCTGGGGTTGGCCGGTTTCTTCCCCATGGCATGCCTTTTTGCAAGCCCTTGGGGGAAGACTGTATGCATCTTACAGACAAAGCTTGATGAGTACCCCAGTGTCAATGTGGGGTGTTAGGACAGGTCATATGCTCAGAATTGCTGTTTGTGGCTATAGACCAAGAAATACTCTTCTTCCACAGGTAGGCATAAAGTGTTCTGCAGTATTTAAGTCTGTAGACTCTTGAGCCTGGCTACAGGAGGACACACTATTGCTTGCTTAGAAGCCAGTTAGTGAAGATTGTGATTGGGCATATGTATTAGTGACTTACAAATCCAGGCTCTGTGTTAAACCCTTTATATGCATTTTTCATAAACACAAAAATACATACACACACACTCATATATTCTGTTACACCAGTCATACTGAGTAATTAATGGAAGTTCAAAATGGTTAGAAAAGCTAATAAATAGCCAGACTGCCTTCTGTTGTGTGTTCATTAACTTCTCCATTAAAAACAAATTTTTCCTGTGGGCTGGGTTACTGTTTTAAGAAAGTGATGATGAGTTCAACAGGAAAACCAGTTGGCTAAGTAGTTAAGATCACCAGCTTTTGGGTAAAATAAACCAGGTTTAGCTCTTAGAACCAACATTTGTCAGCTCTGTGACCTTGGGCAAGAAACCTAACCTCTCTTGAGTTTGTTTTCTCTAAAACGGGGATAATCATTGTGTCTGCCTCATAGGATTAAGTGAGGTTTTATATTTATATATATATATTTATATAATATATTTAATATATACTATATATCATATATCATATATATGATACATAATATAGACTTATTGTATATATTATATATTTATTTTTATACTATATAAATATAAAATATATTTAGATTTTCTTTATTTTGTATTTTATTTATATATAATATACATCTCATGTATATATACATATATATATACACACACACACACACACACATTTTATCACTAAGGATGGCTTTTTAAAAGAAGGCTAGTTGGTTGGTTTTGGTACCCTTGCCTTTGAGGAGCTGATAATATCGTGGAAGAGAGAGGCATGAATGCAGTGCACTGGAAATACATATGCAGATGAGCTCAACCCTGCAGCAGAGGTGCAAGTAGAGGGTGGTGCCAGAGAGCAGTCTGCTCTGGGTGGACAGAGCAGAGAGAGAGGTGAAATTAGCTTTGGTAAGCAGGTAGTTGGGTAAGCAGAGGGAGAGTGATTCAGGTTAAGGGGACACAGTGAAGCAACTTCCTGGAACATAAAAATGTTTAAGAACAGATAGATTCGTGCAGAATGCAGTATCTGGGGAGGAACATCATAGAATATGAATCTAGGAAAGGAGGTGGGATTGGTCAGGGCATGGCTCATTCCCCTGTAATTTAAATAAATTCAGGTAGTTCCATGCTTTCACCAATTCAGAATCGCTTTGGGGGTGATTATGGTACCAAAAGGAAACTTATTTTTCATTTTATGTATTTATATATTTTACCCAACATAAACTATTTAAACACACTTGAAAAATCAAGCTCATATGTTTAGGTCAATATCAAGTGCATCTGTACAAAAAGCAACCAAATATTAAAAAGGTATTAATCCTCTAATTAATATATCAGAAACCAGACAGATTTCTCTTATGGTTGATCATCTGAAACTCACAAATGTAGAAGTTAGTAAACAAACAAGCGGCAGACAAAACACCAGAACATATATTTAATTTTAAATATTCAAAAAGAATGAAACTCTGGGGCACCTGAGTGGCGCAGTCGGTTGAGTGTCCGACTCTTGGTTTCCACTCAGATCTTGATCTCAGGGTTGTGGGATTGAGCCCCAGGTTGGGCTCTGTGCTAAGCGCTGAGTCGGCTTGGTACTCTCTCTCCCTCTGCCTGCCCCTTCCCGCATGCTCTCTCGCTCTCAAATAAATAAAAAAAAATTTTTTTTTAAAAAGATTGAAACTCTATCCAGGCAACCGGTTGTGAATTTAGAACCAAATTAAAAGAAATGACAGCAGGAAGTACAGCTAGGCATGAAGGCAGACAGTAGAACACTGACATACGTCTACATATTGTTCAAGAACACAACAATCTGGGACTATTTAGCAGGAGGGCAAAACTTGCTAAGGTTAGCATCTTGGAGGTGGCATTGTACTGAGTCAGAACCAACTATCCATGTTTTAGAAAGTGGAGACAATGAAACATTTTATAGGGATTTCACCCCAAAGGGTTAAAGTGACAAAATTTCTGTTTTTAAAGAGATCAGCCTTCCTAATTGGGATTAGTCAGCATTTGTTTCTTACCTTGTTCCCAGGACAGTATGGATAATTGAGGTATTTAAGACATCCTGAGGGATAAGCTTAGATTTCTGTTACTCTTTCCCAACATAATGTCTATGTCCTATAAATTGTATAGGCCTGCCAATGCAAAAGAAAAAGTAATCAGAACTTTAAAGAAATATTCTTAATTCTCTTTTTGAGACTAAAAACGAAATGATAGTTTCTGCAAGTAAACATGGCATTTGGGAAAGAGGGTGAACAAGCAGCGAAATGTAATTATCCTAAACTGTCTCTTTTAAGGTACATTTTTTCCTGTGCTCCTGTAAGAATTGATATGAGTGTTTTGCAGAGTGGATTACTAATAAATCACATCGCTTGAGAAAGAACATTTACATCCATATTTCTATTGCATTTTTCTGAAAAAGCTTACGTGGTTATTTCTCTTGTGATTTTTAGATTTACTCTTGGGGATCTGAAGTTCGGGGTCTGCCTATTTAGATTTATAAGTTCATTATAATAAAAAAATTAAACTTTTGGGGCGCCTGGGTGGCTCATTCAGTTGAGCATCTGACTGTTAGTTTCAGCTCAGGTCGTGGTCTCAGGGTCTTGGGACGGAGCCCCACCTCTGGCTCCCTGCTCCGCGGGGGGGTGTGCTGGAGATTCTCATATTCTTCCTCTGTCCCTCCCCTCCCCCAGCTGTGCGCTCCATCTCTCAAAATAAATAAATAAATCTTTAAAAAAAAATAAACTTTTTTTTTTGGTATGTTAACTTTTAGATCCATGTTGTCAAATTTAGGAATTTTCCGTTGGAAGCTAAACCAAGATAAAATGTTCTCTGATGGGTGAAGATATGTACACGCAAATTGAATATCTTGTGTTACACTTTTTTATAATGTTTGGCCCTCCAATAGCAAATTTCTACACTGAGTGCTTGTCTCATTCATAACACCCATAGAGCAGAGCCACTTCTTGGAAACTGGTAACTCATCTCTGTATACTCAAGAGGTAATACGAGATTGCTAATTTTTTTTAAAGATTTTATTTATTTATTTGACAGAGAGAGACACAGCGAGAGAGGGAACACAAGCAGGGGGAGTGGGAGAGGGAGAGGCTGGCTTCCCACGGAGCAGGGAGCCCGATGCAGAGCTCGATCCCAGGACCCTGGGATCATGACCTGGGCTGAAGGCAGACGCTTAATGACTGAGCCACCCAGGCGCCCCAAGAATGCTATTTTTTTTTTTTCAGATAGTTTGCACTAACTCTGTTGAACTTCGGTTGTGCTGTACCTTCTCTTCTTGGCATAATCCTTGCTTTGACCATTAGATGTGTTTTGGGGATATCTGATTCCTAGAAGGAGATTAAATATTAATTAAGTGGTTTTGTTTAGTCCTTGTAGTGTGAAGCTCCTTACAAGAGTGGTTTGGTGTTGAGGTAGACTATCAGCATCAATTCCCAGGGGACTTGTACTCTTAGAAATTCCCATCTTTTGTTGTCCCTAGGGGTCCATTTAATGGACAAAGATAGCAGTGACACAGAAGAATTCAGGCAGTGTTTAGAACCATCTCATACAGAGAAGAAAGAATAATAATGATAAAATTAATATACAGAATAATATCTAATGAATATAGATAAATATAATAGTGTTTAAAAATTGCAACTATAAAAACAAACACTGACTACATGACAGCACTTTATGTGCCTTATCTCAGCTTAATACTAACACCAGCCTGATGGTATCCGGACTGATACTAATCCTATTTTCTGAAAAACTGAGGGCACAGATAAGTTGCCTCATAAAGTTACACAGCTATTAAGTGGGAGAGGCAGGATTTGAAGCAAGGTAGGCTCATTCCTGAGTCTTCTGTCTTCTGTATTTTGATCCATATGTGGAGGTGAAATTAAAATACAACTTATCATTGCCTTTGCCCTCATGTATCATTATGAATTATTTCATTATCTTAGTATTGCTGTATGTTCACTGTGTCACATTTCCTCAAGAGGTTGGTATATTAATTAAGAACCAGGCTATATTCTTTATTTTTTTTTTCTTAATTTGAATCCTTTATATAGTCAATGTGGGAAATAGCTACATTGTGTCAGATGTAGGGGACACTGGGAAAACACATGTGGCCCTATAGTAAGGAATAAAAAGCTCCTTGTGAGAGACACAAGTTCCAGGTCTGACTCTTCTTTCAGTTGACCTTGAACCAGATTAAGTTTTCAGGGCATCATATCAAACCAGTACATTTCCTGCTCTAGCCCCTTCTTGGGGTTGTTATAAGGCAAAGATCAACAATAAGCATTAATAAGAACACAACAGCAACCAAAACCCAAAGGAGACTCTAGACAGGAAAACAATCACGATGGTAGCCAGCTCTTCAAATGGAAGGCCAGCCTTCTTTTTAAAAAGGACCTGATTGACAGCTAGGCTGCTGGCCCACTCAATGGGCAGGGCTTAAACCCTTTCTGCATCCCGCTTTCCTGATGTTCAGTTCTGTTGCTTAACTGGAGTGCACTAAACTTCAATTTGATAATTGCATCCTCAAATCCCTTAATGAAGGTGCCTATCAAAGTATAAATAATTACCCAGTAATTTTGTATTTGCAAACTCTATCCTGGCTGTTTATGCTTCTCTGTGGTTCAAATGGGAGCTTCAGGGGCCCACCTCACACTTTGCTGAGTCAGGGAAATTTCAAGAGCCCAGAGGATGGCATCTTAACACCGTTCCCCACCCAAGGAGTTCAGCCCCGCTCCCTCCCAACACTTACCTCCCCTTTTTCTCCTACTATTTATAAATCCACTGGAGAGCTGCCTTCTGTTTTGGTGCTGGTCACGCAGACATCTGTCTGCATCAGAGGTACTGCCCTGGAGCTCCTGGGTGCAATCGCCTGGCTCCTTGAAGGCACCCGGGATCCCTGTGAGCCTGGGCTGCTTGCTCCTGCACTTGCTTCCTCATCAGGAACCTGTTTTGTCCTTTGGACAATATCCACCTGAGTCATGGAAAGCACACACCAGTGGCCTGTTGGGCTTCTTCCTTCATCTTCCCTCCAGTTCCTATTTTTTGGGCTGAGTCCCTTAATTATTCACAAAAGCCCATCAATGGAAGTGCTGGGGATCATCCAGGAGGCTAAAAGCCAAGAAGACAACACAACAAAACAAAATGTAATAGGACAAAAACCTGACAGGGTTTGGGAGTTTTTGTGGGGGAGCTTCTCTGAGTATGCTGTGGTGGGGGTGTACTTAGCTGCTGGGGCCTGCTATAAATGAAGAGAAGCTGCAGAGCTGGCAGAAGCCAGTGACAAACCTAAGGCTTCCTGGGCTGGTGTTTTTCTCCTGGATACTGTTTTTAAACACATGGACTTGTGAAGAGCCCGTGCAGCTGACAACCCCTCTAGAAGTATTCTTCTTAAAAGCTGCACTAAAATTATTCACCTCGTGTAAAAACAAGTGCGATTTACATCTAATATGGGTAATTACTTTTACAGTTAATTAAAAGCGCTCTCATTAAACCCCTGCTGTGAATCCAATGCATAGCTCTTATTTGCAAACAGATCCTTGGTTTGAGCTTACCTTGGTGACATATTGCTCCTACCTGAGAGGGGGCTGCCTTCCTCAGTAGCAAATTTAATGGTGCTGAGCCAGCAGCCCTGGGCTGCCAGGGTTCCTGCCAACTCTCTCTTGTCCCCTGATAACTAAGCTGCAAAAAACATAGGAAGAAGAGAACAAAATAATTCATGGGGGGGTTGAGGGTGCAATCTTCAAAGAAAGAAGTCACGATTCTAAGATGAAAGACCTGTTATCTTTATTTGCTAAAGATGGGGTTTGGGAATTGTTTTGTGGTCTTTCTGGCTTCTACAGCTCTTTCCTGCTACCTCTGTCCCAAAGAAAATATCCCATAACCCATCCCCCACTTAAAATTCCTCTCAAACATTTATAAAGTCAGAAACATTGTGTTCTGAGGTAGCCCACTAAAGTAGGATTCTACTCTCTTGGTTGAATGGATTTATGCTGAGATCTTAGTTTACACATTTTTTTTTTTTTTTTGCCATTTGTATGAATTCAGGTAAAACAGCTCTGAAGTAAATTCTCAGTCTTCACAATCAGATTGAAACTTCCTGTTTTTGGAGTATCCTGTGCCTTGAAACAGGGATCTCGGTCATACTGAACCTTCTTAAACACATACTAATAAAATGCTTTCTCAAATTATCACATTCCTGGTAAGTAATTAAATCTTATTAATTAAAGCATACAGTCATTTGAGACTTAAATTTTGAGGGAGCAGATAGATTATAATATTTCCAGAAGTTTACAGACTCCGTGAATGGGATGCTCTGGTATAGTGCTTCGTGCTTTTTAGTATTTTACAAAGTTATTTGCTTCCATCTGCTGGCGCTCTGTGAGATTGCAGGGACTGAGCAAATTTGTGAATGGAGACCTATGAAGTGGATAAAATATGTCAGTACAAACGTTTTCTTCTACTCTTTATGTATTCAAGTGACCTTATTTGAATCTTGGTCTTTTGAGCTGAATGAACACACACTGAAGAATCCAGCAGGAAGGCACGCATGACTCCAAATTTGTACCAACTATAGTTACGAAATAACACTCAGTTTTTTTTTCAAAAAAGTTGCAGCGCAATCATTATCCTTAAATAATGCAATTGAATTTGGAATATTCATCTAAATATTCAGATCCAAAGACAAAATATGGTATAGAGGAAAGCATAAAATACAAAGCAGGTAGATTGGTTTCAATCACTCTTACATCATTTGTTATCAAAGCCAGTGCCCTACACTCTTTGATCCTCAGTTTTCTCATCTGCAAAATGGAAGCCCTGGGCCAAATGGTCCTACAACTTGTATTTATTTTCAAAGTTTGAATCTCTGTGAAGGTAGGAAAGAAAAAAAACACATTAGAACCCAGGTTGTAGTAAATGTTCTAAGTCCTAGAATCTCAACTCATATTAGTTAGCTTCTTTTAATTGACAATTGTTATTTGCAGAACAGAGGAAACTTAAGTGTCCAAACTCTAGAAAAATTGCTGTTGAAAAGGAAATGATCTATAAATGAAGGGGAACAGATGCTACCCCAAAATATGCCTTTTTAGCATAAGGATTATTTGGGGATGATTACTTCAGGGAGGCTGCAGAGTCAGTAGAAGTTGCCCTTTTGTGAGAAAAATATTTACATTTATAAGAGAAATCCCATTTTTAAGGGTGTCTCCCTTCCTGTACCAGAAAGAAAAGGATGACTCTAACTCTCCAGAAACTCTCATCAGTGGAGGAGACAGTGGCTTAAATCTGCATAATAACCTTACCCTTTTGTGTTTTGCCTGATGATCTACCATAATGGGCCAACTCCCCACCCCAGCTTCTTTCTTTGCCTTTAGCTAAAGATGGTGTTTTTGATGGCCTGGGCCATTTTGGGAGTTACTCCTTTTTTCTGGGTATGTCCCATGTATACAGGAGGTGTGTAAAAGTCATTAAATTTCTGTTTGTTTTTCTCTAGCTAATCTGTCTTTTACTATGGGGGATATTAATGAAGAAGCTAAAAGGGTAGAGGGAAACTTATTTTTTTTCTGCCTGCATACTGTTGATTTAGAATTTAAAATGCACATTTGAATTCTTTTTGCAGTGTGATATTGAAATGTACTTTTTCGGTAATGTTATAAACTTCCTTGCCATAGCTTTTATTTTCTGTTTGAAAAGAAAGAGCAAAACACCTGGATTTCTCCTCCAGTAGAAGGGTAGTTGATCATAAACCGTATTTGGGTTTGTCATGAATCTTTGACTGTGTCTCCCCTGATATAGGAAAGATGTTAGCGTTTGGGGGCTGAGAAAGAATTCTTGAGACATGTTGGTACAAAAAGGGGACAGAATGTGTGGTCAGAAAGAGCTAACCTGGTGTCGTGAGGGGTGCCCAATTATATACTTTCAAGATGGGATGGGGTTAGGGATAGCATAAGTCCCTAAGGAATTTGGAAGCAAGGTTTCCAGGACCTCGGGGGGGCTAGCTATTGTTGGGAAAAGGTCATTTATTACTGTCTAATAAAGCCTGAGTCATGAGACCCTTCAGATGTATATCGGTGGGTCATATGCTTGGGGATGATTACTAACATATATCTTGGGGGAGTAGAGATAAAGGAAGTTTCCAAAGGAATTTTTATATGTTAAAGTGGACTTACGGGATTCTGGGGCTCAGGCTAAGATTGCCTTTTGCCCTCAGCAAAGTATTAGCATTGAGGCAGCTGAGTTCCTAGAGGAATGTCTCACTGTCTGTTTCAAGGACTTGTCAGTGGGCTGTAAGTAGTAAGGAAATTTAATTTTTTTTTTTTTTGCCTTTGTTTCCCATATCATCCACCAGCTCTCAAGAGATGTTTTAAACTGTAGGTATTTCCTATGAAATGCTCTCTGGGACTTGGTGAGTATCTGAGTCCAGGAGAACAATGCCATGTCAAAGATAAAATGACCTTACTTTACTCTCACGTCCAATATAAGCACCCTGGTCTTTTCTCTATATTGTCTTTCCAGGGTTGATACCTGAAGTCATTAACACAGATTCCAGGGACTGTCCTCTGAAAACACAGGGGTCCATGAACATAACAGCATGCACCTGCCCTGGCATCTCTTGTATAAAGGGGTTTTTCTTCTCCCTAGGGCTCAGATTACATGGCGTGGTCTCTGGATCATGCCTTTCTTTTGTCCGTGATGAGTAGGCAAGTATCAAACACAAGAGAGTCACACTGGAAGCTCCTTGAGGCTCTTGATTAGTTTCCTGTGGCTTCTATTAAAAAATTGCCACAATTTGTGGCTTAATACAACAGAAATGTATTTTCTCACAGTTCTGGAGGGCACAAGTCTGAAATCAATATGTCAGCAGGGCTACTCTCCTACCAGACTCTCTAGGAATGCACCCTCCCCTTGCCTCTTTCAGCTCCCGGTGGCTCTGGGCACTCTTTGGCTGGTGGCCATGTTGCTCCAGGCTCTGCCTCTGTCTTCACAGGGCCATCTCTTCTCTATCTCTTAAAAGGACACTTGTCGTTGGATTTAGGGCCCATACAGATAATCCAAGATGATCTCACTTCAAGATCCTTAATTATATTTGCAAAGACCCTATTTCCAAATAAGGTCACATTCACAGGTTCTAGGGGTTGGACATGGACACGCTCTTTTAAGGGTTACTATTCCACCCACCATAGATTCCTAGCTTCTAAATCCTCTGAGGCCTCCAGAATCCCACCGGTAGACATTGGTCCCCACCTGTTCACAGGGACCTTTAACTTCTGGGCACTTCAGAGCTGTGAATGATGCTGATACATGATCCAGGATGATGGTTCGCTGCACTGTGGGCATAAATAACCCTGACCCACAAAAATCATCAGAAACAACTAACACACAAAATTCAGAAGAAAAGAAGTCTCTCCTGGGAGAGAAAACAGCTTCTGAAAAGAACAGACACACAAGTGCTTTGATGTCTAAAAACCAGAAGAACTCAGAAGACTTGGAAGAGCAAACTTCAAAAATAGAACTCTCTTAAGTTCTCAATACTCTCCTCAGAACCAGGTCTCACAGAGACATTTGGAGGATGCCATCAATGATAGCTAACATTTATCAATGACTCGCCATATGCTAAGACATTTGCGTGCATTAGATATTCCTGACAACAAATGAGGTGGCTATCATTAATTTACAGACAGGGAAACTAAGCCACCAGCCCACAACGAGTGTGGTGCAGAGTCCAATTATGTGAAGCCAAGCAGTGTGACTCCATAGAGTGTGCAGAATCCCATCTGTTGCTAGCGATTGAGTCACTATTTGGAGTTTTCCAGCTACAGAAAGGAGAATGCCTGGCTTCTGTAGGGAAATTGATTGCTTGGTGATGAGTACATGGCTCCAAATTCATACTTAACACTTAAGTAGTTGAGCTGTTTTCCAACGAAATCATCAAGTAAGGCTGAAGTACTTACTTGACTATTCTGGTTCGGAAAAGGTCAGGTCAGAGCCCATCTGGAGACACCAGCTCTACGTGGAGCAATCCGAACAATAATTTGTTCCCGCCAAAGTGACATTTTTCCAATTTGAGTCCAGCATTGTTCAGAAGCAAGTGCAGTCCCCTGTGGTGCCTCCCACGTAGATCTGCAGCGGATGACAAACCAACAATATCATCTAAATAAAAAATCCAGCATGGGTTTAGTAAATTAATCCTGACAAGAATAAATTGAATAATCTTAGGGAAGTGGCAAGAGCTCTGATTCTGCCAGATGGCTTTTTTCTGTTGCTTGTGTGGGCCCTTGGTGGCAGATTAAAAACAAAAACCTGCCTTTGGCTTATTGATTTCGTTAGTTAGTTGATTAACACCTGCCACTTCTTTGTGGGTAAATCAAAATTGGATATGGACTCTTCCCTGCAAACTCAACATATTTTCACTGGAGGAAAGAAAAGAAATGCACACTTCACCTGGTCAGAACAACCTAAAACAGACAAGGAACTGCTTTTACTTGCCTCATTTCTAGATGGCATCTCCTGGGTTTAAAAATAATTCATGATTTTCATCATTCGCATACTGAGTTAATCTCTGTGTGTCTTAGTGGATGAATTCAAAGAGAGTTCTCAGTAAGAGTAAGGGTTCAAGGCAAGCCAGGAACCTCAGCCATTAAATCAGGGGTGTGGTGAGAAAACCATGACCCCAAGTTCTAAGAGTGAGCCTTGCAGATCATCTGGGAATCTTGTCTAGTCAGCTTGGGCTGCTGTAACAAAATACTACCAAGTTAGAGACCTAAAAAAAAAGAAATTTATTTTCTTACAGTTCTTGAAGCTGGAAGTCTGAGATCAGGGTGCCAGCCTGGCCAGGTTCTGGGGAGTACTCTTCCTGGGTTGCAGACAGCACCTTCTCTCTGTGTTCTCACATGGCCTTTCCTTTGTGCATGGATGCAGAGAGAGAGGGAGCAAGCTCTTTGGTGTCTCTTCTTATAAGGACATTAATCCCATCAGATCAAATCTCCCCCTTTTATGACCTCATTTAACCTTAAGTACTTCCTTAGAGGCCCCATTTCCAAATACAGCCACACTGGGGGGTTAGGGCTTCAACCTCTGCATTTTTGGGGAACACAGTCATCGCTCTACAGGCTTATTAAAATGCAGATTCTGATTCAGTTCATGTGGGGTGAAGCCTGAGATGCTCCATTTGGGGCACAGACCCCCACTCTGAATATCCAGTTCCTCGTAGTACCCCTATGTCACAGATGAGGCAATCAAGACTTCGAAAGGTAAAGACACTTACCTCAGCTGTACAGCCATCATGTGATGGCACCACACTTGGGATGCAGGTGTGTGGCTCTGCACAGGAACTGCTAACCATGACAGTGTCCTCCAGTGCTTCAGTCCTGAGCTCCCAGTGGAACCCCTGGAAGGCTTGCTAACGCACAGATCTCGAGCATTTCACCAGGTCCTGCCCCAGAAGATGCATTTTTGAATAGGTTCTCAGGTGCTGCTGGTGCTGCTGATATGGGGAATCACACTTGGGGAATCACACTTGGAGAATCACAACTGAGCCTCTTCTCTAGATAATTTTGCTTTAGATGTCCCTCTTGCCCAGAGAAAGGAAAATGACGAGACGTGTGGCTTGAATTATCCAGACTGACCAACCACCTCGACTAAAATAAAAGCACCTGAAAGGAATGCAGAGTACCTGGTGTTAGATGCCACTTCCAGGTGTAGACTTGAGCTCCATCGTTGTGTGACCCAGGATGGGTTCCCTAATCATTCACCTCAATTTTCATATGGTAAAAAGGAAAAACTAAAAACTAACCTTGTTTGGTTGGGGGGAGCTCAGAGACAAGTCTGAAAAACATCTGCCATAGTTCCTGGCACCAGGGAGGTGTTCAGTCATTGCTCATCGTTTCAGTCCCATTTCACTGATATTAAAACCGTCTGTTATATAAAAAACAGAATCTTCACCTTATGGTGTTAGTGTCTTTTGTTCTACTCTTGATTCACAGAGACCTAGAATTTGTTGTGCTTAATAAATCACCGTGGTAATAGCCTTCCACTTAATCCACCCTCTCCTTGTGACGCATCAGCAGGGTAAACCCAACTACTAATTGGTGAGAGAATAAATATTTCTATAGACTTAACTTACCCCAAACTGAGCCACTGTTGTTTGCAGACCCCTACATCATCCTGCCTCACCTATAATATCCCCCCCCCCCAATCTCCATTGCTAGAATGTTCAGACCAAAAACCTTGGCATGGTCCTTAGCCTCCATCTTTCCCTCATATTTCACATCCAATCCTTTAAGACATCTGTTCACCCCCATCCAGATTCTTTTTTTTTTTTAATTATTTATTTTATTTGAGAGAGAGAGGGAGACCAGTGGAGAGGGAGAAGCAGGCTCCCCGGTGAGCGTGGATCCCACAACCCTGAGATCATGACCTGAGCTGAAATCAAGAGTCAGACACTCAACCGACTGATCCACCCAGGTGCCCCACTCCATCCAGATTCTGACCACTTCTTGCCACCTCCCTACCATCACCCTTCCCAGCCACCATCATCTTATATCTGACCTCCTGTAGCCACAAAGTGGTCTCCCCTTGTGCCCTTGGCTGTCAGTTGTCTATCCTGTTAAAACAGAAGTCAGATCATGTCTCTCCTCTCTTCAGAACCTCTGAGTGTAGCCAAGTGCTGGCCAGGACGTGGAAAAATTGGAACCATCATGCACTGCTGGTGGGAATGTAAAATGGCGTAGCTGGTATGAAAAACAGGCGGTTCCTAAAAAAATCAAACATAGAATTAACCTGTGATCCAGCAATTCCCCCTCTGGGCATATATGCAAAAGACTTGAAAGCAAGGACTTGAACAGATACGTGTACACCCATGTTCATTATTCACAGTAGCCAAAAGGTGGAAACAACCTAATGTCTATCAATGGATGAATGGATCAACACAGTGTCGTATGTACATACAATGGAATATTCTTCATCCTTAAAAAGTAATGAAATCTGACACATACTGCTACATGGCTAAACCTTGGATAAAGACGTGCTAAATAAAATACCCAGACACAAAAGAGCAGATACTTATGATCCCTCTTATATGAGTGTTATACACTGAAGTGTGCCCTACCCTCAAATTTGTATATTGAGGCTCCAACCCCCAATATCACTGTTTTCAGATATAGGGCCCTTACGGAGGTAATGGAGATTTAAAAGGTCATAAGGGCCCTAGTTTGACAGGACTGGTGTCCTTCTAAGAAGAGGAAGGGACACCAGAGACCTTTCTCCATGCACACAGAGAAGAGGCCACAGGAGAGAAGGTGGCCATCCACAAGCCTGGAAGACAGGTCTCCAACCAGAAACCCACCTTGACGGCATCTTGATTTTGGACTTCTGGACTCTGGAATTGTGAAAAAAGAGATTTCTTTTATTTAAGCCACCCGGTCTGTGGTATTTGTAATGGCAGCCCTAAGATACCAGCACAGTGAGGTCCCTAGAGTTGTCAAACTCACAGAGACAGGAAGTAGACTGGTGGCTGCCAGGGCCTGGGGAAGGGCGTTAGTGTTCACTGGGGGGCAGCATTTCAGTTTGGGAGGGTGAAAAGTTCTAGAGGTGGAGGGGGGGGGATGGTTGCACAGCACTGTGAATGTGCTTCAAACCACTAAACCATACACTTCAAAAATGGTTAAATTAGTAAAAGCTGTGTGTATTTTGCCACAAGATCAGACAAACAAATAAACCTCAAAAACAAACAAACAAACAAAAACAACCCTGGATAGTTCCTCACTGCTCTCAGAATAAGAGCTAACATCCTCCTCTGATCTCATCTCCCAGTATTTTCCTAATTTACTTCCTTCCTGCCACCGAGTCGTCCTCCTTCCTTCCTGCAGCTTAACCACGTCCTGATACTTTGCACTTGCTCTTCCCTTGCCTGGGAGGCTCTTACCCCAGATGGCGACCTGGCTTATCCCCTAACTTCCTTCATGCCACTTCTCTTGCAATTTAAGATTTTAGTCCCCATGCTCACCATTTCCATTCCCTTCTCCCTGGTTTATCTGTCTTCATAGTACGAATCCTCTTATAAAATTAAAAAAATACCATTTACTGATGTTTCTTTTTTATTATCTGTCTCTTCTAGCAGAATGTAAGCCTCATCAGGGCAGGACTTTCCATGTGTTTTGTATGTTACCAAGTCTTCCTTTCCAAAAACAAGGCCTGGCAAGCAATAAGTGCTGAATGCCTATCTTCTGAATGCATAAGTAAATGGGTATTACAGTGCTTGTGTGCGTGCGTCAACCATGGTGTCTAACTGGTGAGTTCCTTGAGGGTAGAAACCATGTTTTTCTCACCTTTACATTCCAGAGCAACATAAAAAATGCATAAAAAAGTTAATGTGCAATAAATATGGATGGATAGGTGGACCCATGGATGAATGGTTGGACAGATGATGGGTAAATGGATGAGGGGTGGATGACGGATGGATGGGTAAGTGGATGGACAGAAAAATAAAAAAAAAAATAGATGGTGATGGTTTTGTGTTGACAGGTGGTAGATTTGACTATCCTAAATCTGGAATGAGAGAGAGAGAGAGATACTAAGTCCTAGTGAGGGCAGTTTCTGCTGGTGTGAATAAAGGTGTCGGGGGGTATTGAGGAGGGCACGTTTTGCATGGTGCACTGGGTGTTATGAACAAACAATGAATCATGGAACACTGCATCAAAAACTAATGATGTAATATATGGTGATTAACATAACAATAAAAAATTTAAAAAAAAAGGTGTCGGGGGGGTGCATATTATTTTATGAGCCATCAGCTTCTCTTTCTTGTGGCCTCTGATCCATAGCTTTTGCCTTCACCCCACATCTGCATGTAATAAAGCTTAGTTATGACATCCATATGTCTCTAATGCAAACACCAGGGCATATACTACTTAAAAGGGCTATAAAGAGCAATGGCTTGAGAAACAACCGTTAGGAGCCTGAGTTTTTTATTATTTTAAAGGGCATTTCAACGACACTCCTGAATGTTCCCTGACCATAAGTCTGACTCCTGTTCTTTCTCTTTCTTTTCTCTTCCTCTCAGGATATCAAAGCAGACTGCAATACCTGTGTGGAAATAGAGGACAGAAAGGTAAGTCAGTATTTTTCATCTTTCTGGTTTCAAAAAAAACCCCAAGAACCCTATGATTTAAACCCAAGGGTTTAAGGCTGGACGATGGCTTGCAGTGGTGATTCGTGTACTGATATTAGACGCTTGAAGACAGTCATACTTTAAAATGTTCGTCTGTGTTACCTCTGATGGCTTCAGTGAAGAGTGCCTAACGTAATTAAGTATTCAATATATTGGTGCTGATTTTTATTTTAGTCATATGCTTGTCTTCAGGAAAATAGCTCATTTAGACTTAACTCATTTCACCTTGTTATTGAACATCATTAGTGATTATTCTGTAATATTACATATATGATAGCATATACAATATTGGGCTTTCCAAGGTGTGTCCCCATATTTGATCTACACACTTTGAGAGAGAGCCTGCCTCAGTTTCCATCATGACACATTTATGTGAGCAGCGACTTTCTATGGCATAAATCTATTTATGTGAGATGTTTGGGGGGGTTGGGGAGGGGAGGTCGTTTCCTATATTTTCAGAGTCCCCCCTCCCTCCATGTATCTTCTTGTTACACTTGGTGTGGATCCCCTCAGGAAAAACAACTGTTAGACAATTGTTCTCCATGGTCTGTCCTTATTGACAAGAGTTCACAGAAGTTTCCCTGGTAAAGTGCATCTAAGCAGATCAAATTTTACCTTTAACGCTTTGGATCCAAAGAGGTCAAATAAGTGAATTGAGGGTACGTATCTCCTGGCTACTTTTGACATCATTCCACAGTTTTGAAAGATGTTTCTCTCTGCAACCGTACCATTATTGTCAAACGCACTTATTATTTCAAGCAGAGGTTTTCAGCCCTGATTTTGTGATAGCTCAGTCATCCGCTGATTAATAAGGTGGTGCATTATTTTAAGAAGCGTGAATCTCCTCGTGTTGAAAGGAATACGGATATGGTAGCTGAGGTTCACTCCGCGCGATCCTCAGGTCGGTTCTGGTTCTGTGTTGCTCTCTCGTTTGCAGGCAAAGGCGTTTCAATTCGTATTTGCGTCCACCATGTATTTGCATGTTGGCATACTTGCAGGTGTGTATTTTGTGAGTTGGACAAATGGAATTTAGGCTGAACATATGTCTACAGTCTTTTTTCATCCATTCCTACCAGTTCTGCCGTGGGTCATCTGCCCGAGCTGCTCTGCCCATATCAGAGTGAAAGCATGTCGCCTGCCCCGCTTCCTAAGTTTGGGATGCCTCCACTTCCCTTGGACTTTTGTGAAATTCACAAGCATGTTTCTGTCCAGTATTTTTTTTTTTTTTGGTACCTTCTTTGCCAGTAGTGTTTGAAAGACACCAGGAGACTTGATACTGTTAAAATAATATCAGTTCCATCACCCGAAAGATAAATGAACGGCCAGGATAATCTCTGGGCAGTGAAAGCTGGCCACATGGCTCCATTCTGCCAACCCAAACTGCCGCTGGTTCATATATCATGGTGATAAGGATCCCCCAAGTCTGTGGATGCCTTGTGATGCTTACCAGTAGGAAAAGCCATATCCATACACGGTTTCAACTCTTTTCAAAAAAAAGTAACACACATGCGTGTGCACACACGAATATGCATTTCTGGGCTCTGTCATAGCCTGTGGGGTTGAGTCAGGTCAGGCACTTCAAAAAAAGCCTCATCTCTAAACAGGCTCACCTGGTGTTTTCTAAACATGAGCTCTCCTGCCTGAGGACATGTAAATTAACCAGGTCCATTTGCCTGCAGTTCATTGGTGATGACTCCTAGCAGTGCCATAGATGTAATGCCCACCTCCGTTTCGATGACCTTCTTCTCTAAGGACTTGTTACTCCTTCTTTCCAACCGGAGAACTTTTCTTCCTCTTGGAATTCTTTTTGGATTTATTTTTGTGTGATTCTTACATTTGGGCGGTAGCTTCTCTGGGTCTCCTAATGGGGTTGGGGGTGGGGGTGAGGTGTAGGGGATAGCTCTGTCCATGGGGGTCTTGTCTCCTAGTGGAAAAGTCTGCCCCAGTCATCCCAGAGGGGCGGTGGCCCCACCCTCCACAGAAGAGTGCCGGCCCCACCCCTGTGTGCAAAGGCGTGGCAGGAGGACACGCGGGGACACGGCAGCCGTGGCATCTGGAGTGATCTTCATCCAGGCTCTTGAATGCACTCTGGTGCTTCTGTCACCCTGATGTATAATTATGAAATTTCACCATTGGAGTAATGACACTGGCTCCTGCATGTGCGTGCCCCTCTCCACTTAATCCAAAGGCTTCTGGCAAAATCAGTAATTTGATAAAGTAGAACTGAAGTGACGAGAGATGACAGAGGTGCCAAAATGATAAGTCAGCCTGCCTCTGAAGACACAGCCCTCGGCCCGCGTGCGTGTTGACAAAATGCTGAGGGCTCTGAAGGCAAACCAGCAGTGGGTTCTTTTAAGCTCAGTTTCCTTTAGTTAGGAGAGCTTCACATGGTGTCTGTGGGACTAGGTGGATCCCCGGGAAACCTGTTTTTGATTTCCTTTTTCATTTCCCTTTCGCTTTTCCTTCCTTCCTGTCTGCCTCTCTTCAGTGTATTCCCTATGTACGGATATTTTTGTGTGCTTACACCTGTGCCTCTCTATGTAGTTGAGTACTTTCTGGAGAGAAGGATTTTAGAAAACAAGCTCTCAAGTTTGCTATAGAGTCTAATAGGGTCTCTCTCTGCTGCCCCCTCCAATTTCATGCCTCATCCCATTCGGTAGGGGCGTTTACCTTGAGATGAATCATTTTTTGCATTAACTGAATCTCAGACCAGGTATAATGATGGAAGATAAGCAGTGAATCGCAAGAGACGGAGAGAGCCCTCACCCTAAGAAGAGCAATAACATCGCTCTTCTGGTCTGCGCACTGTCTGGTTCCGTCTGAGACTGCTGACCGAATGAGAGAATCGTTCTCCCCTACGTCTCTATATTTCTTTATTCTAAGTGCCTGTTTTCCATCAGCAGACATCGGCGAGGAGCTCCTTGCCCGGTCGTGTATGGAGAAATATGTGGCTTATATTGGGGTGTGCTTCTGTTTCATGTTTCCCTTTTGCTTCCAAGCCCACCAAATCACAGATCCCCCTTTCTGGCCCTTTCTTAGAATCATCCAGAGGCTGTCACTGGGAGATCTCAAGGGCTGGAGGCATTTTTCACCCTTAAGTGGGAAGCAGAGCTCAGATTGTTTCCTCCTAAAGGTGAGCGCCATGGAGCTAATGCAGATTTAGCAAAGGTGATGCGAGGTAGCCCATCACTCGGAGTGGCTGTATGGCCTTGCAGAACCACATGCATTTGACGTTTACAGTACCCGTGTTGCTAGTGGGGAGCTAAGGCATTTAAATTCATTTTTATTTGTGGTGTAAAATCCATCTGAATTCCAGTACTATTATGAAGACTGCAATTCAGGTGATGGCAGAAGAGGCGGATGGATCAGCCGGGGGGAGAATCTGTCAGGAGGAGATGAGAGCCCATTTGTCAAAGGCTATAAACACAGACAGCCCTTCGTCTTCTCACTTATCACCTGGCCTGGTGCAGCTAAATAGTTTCAGATCTGCTATGAAATTGCAAGGAAGGAGTTTGAGCTGTTTTCAAAGTTAGGGTGACTTTCAGATTGGATCCATTTGGAGCTGCAGTCGGGGTCCATAGTAGATGCTGTCTGCCTCGGTGAACCCTGAGCGTTCTGACTTTTCCCTTTTATGAGACTTACTCTGGATCAGGACTCTTAAGTGCCTTCCATACTTTCAGCACTTACCTTGTATCAGTCTCCATCTGCCTGTCTGTGAATTGGAAATAATACAAATCACTTGAAAAGTTGATTTGAGGAGTTGCTCATACCATAATACATATATGTGATGTATATATATATATATATATACACACACACACACACACACACACACACACGTATACATACACACACACATTATATATATAATGCCTGGCACAAAATAAGAACACAGTCAACTGCATCTACTTTTATTTTTGATTTTGCTAATGTCCACACCTATAGGCATCACATGTCATTTAAATTAAATTTGAGAAAAAAAAAAAAAAAGATGAGTCCCCCAGAAAGTGTTATGGAGGCTCACAGAAAGAGACCACCAGGGGACCTAGAAGGCTTGGGGTATATTTTACAGAAGAAGAGATGCTTGGCCTAAGTCAAGAAATAAACCCACCCATATGCCGGGTCCAGGCAGGAATCCTATGTTAGTGAAGGGAGGCTGTGGGCCAACACGAAGCCATGGGAACAGCAGTGAACTCAAGAGGAATGGCCTCATATGCAGGGGCTCTGATACAGCTCCCTTTTGCCATGGGGAATAATATGTTCAGTGTTGCCAATTTCTAAGCCAGTCTGGAAATAATGGATTTTAATGGAAAACTACTGATTTTTAAAACACTGTGCAAGTCAAGTAAAACACATATGCAGAAAAGATTCAAGAGACTTGAAGGCTTGAGACGTGAAAGCTAAATCTCAGTGGATTAGGAAGATGTGAGTATTTTCAGCGTCCTTTGAAGGCCTACCTGGCAGAGGGAACAGTGAGGGCAAAGACAGAGGTGTGAAAGCGTGTGGCTTCGGGTAGGTCCAGACCCAGTGTGCAAGTCTGAGAGTGGCCAGAGGGGAGACTGGAGCAGTGAGTGGGTAGAAGTTTATGGAGGGTATTGTTTGCCTTGCTGATGGATCAGGGTGTTGTATCAATCTCTCCTCGCAGTGGAAGGAGAGAGTAAGGGAGGGCAGGTTCTTGCTGGGAGGAGACCAGAGGTGTATGGAACCAAAGAGGTACTAACTCACCAAAAAGAAGTCCTGAGGAAAGAGGGAGAAGGGACAGAGCCTAGAAATGGAGCCAGAGGCTGGGCCTTGGTTGAGTGCAGGGATGAGCGAAGGGGAAGTCTTTGCCGAGAACAAGGTGAGGTCACCCAGGACTCAGAAATAATGGTGCTGGGTTCCCAGCCAGATGTCCTCTTTTTAAAGACGTGTGGTGGAGGAGGACCGTGTTTTCCTGTGGGCCAGTAGTGCCAAGTGTGCGGCTCAGATTTCATATGATAAATGAGGTACCTTCAGGTGGCTCATGGACATGGCATCACATCACTTAGTGAAGAAGTGTTGAAGTTATTGTCTTGTCCGTTATTTTTCAGACCTGGGGATTGCATCAAGGAGACTCAATTTGGTTGGTGTTTTGTTTTGTTTTTAATAAGCCCCAAGGTCTCCAACATTTGCTAATCTACCTTTCTAACGAAGAGACCCAGAACACTTGACAGGCAATTCTTAACATCTAGCTATAATTCAGTAACATTGTTTTACTTTTGAATTAGGCTCACATTCTGTATCTGACAAAGATGCTGCCCATTCCATTTACTTCAGTATACAATTTTCTTTTACAAAATTCTACTTAGGATCGTCTTTTATAATTTTAACATATTCATTTAGAACAAAAGTGAGTTGATTTATTGAAAATCAGATGGATGTCAAGAAAGTGTATATATGGATTGCAAATAACTGGAGTTTAAGAATCTGTTTTCAGACAGTGGGTTTGCAGTCAGGGGAGAGATTTGGGTTTGCATTTGGGGAGTTTCAAACTCTGCTTGTCTGCAAGGGGGACTAGTTGGAGGCAAGGATGCAATCAAGAGTCAAGGCTGGAATACAGACAAGAGGCCAGGAGTCTGAACTAGAGCCACACAGGGGACGAAGAGGAAGGTCTGAATTTGGAGAGAGTTCATCAGACCTGTCCACGTGGTTTGGTGGCCCTGACCCTGGGTCATCATGCACAGCTCCATCCAGGGACAAGTCAGAGGCTGCTCAGCTTAAGTATCTGTGTACAGCTGGCTGCCATGAGGAGTGAAGTTGATCAACATGGACAATAAATTAATCTCCTGGATTTCAGAGGCTTAGATGCCGTTGAGGTTGAAAATGAGCACAAAGCAGTCACCAGGGTTGGTTTTCTATTAGTACTGCTCTCTTGCTGTGGGGATGGCAGTGGATTAGTCGTCTGGGCTCTGACAGGCAGAACAAAGACAGAGGGGAAGGCATGCTCCTTACTCTGGAGGGCCTCTCCCTGGAATGGGAAGCATTCATGGACGAGTTTCTCATTAAAGACTGAAATGAGATACTCAAGGTGGACAAGGGCAGAGAGTGCAGTGAGCACCATTTGGTGAGACTCAGGATTTGTCTGGGGATTGGATTTCTTTTCTGCTCCAAAGGTCCTTTGTTTAAGGCTCATTATGTTTATGCATTAAATGGGTAGATGCTCCACGATTCCCCAAAGCTGTGGAAATGAAAGTTAAAGCATCCCCGAGAAATGATACTTGAGTCACAGTTGAAGGCAGGGAGAGGAGTAGAGACTCCTGGGTGGTGTACAGAGATGGAAGTGTGGAGGAAGAAGTGTGGCATGACTCAGGAGCTGAATAGCGTTATGTGGCTTGAGATGAGGCTGGGAAGCAGGCGAGGGCCACCTAAATCCTTGCAAGCATGGGAGTACTTCGTCCAGTGTCATAGAATGAAATCGACTTTACATGGAATGTGATCTGATGGTGTGGGAATAATCAGATGCATAAAGACAGTCCCATTGCCTATGGTGTCCACTTGCTCACAGCTTATACTCGACTCCTAAGACGTCTAGCAGGTCACCTCTGGTCCCACTATCTCTGGCCCAAGAGTGGGGTGGGGTCATGTAACACCACCAAAGCTTTTGTGTGGGTTGCTTACCTTTTCTGTGGGTGTTGTCTTCTTCATCTCATGCAAATTCCTCAAGACCATGAATCTTCTTCAGATTATTAACCATCATTCCTATCAGACAAGGCAGTCATTCCACATAAGTTCATAGCCACTACCCAGCCTGTGCTTTGGATGTGTTTGGGGCAGCAGGCTATTCTTGCTGCCACCATATCTGGCCATCTAGCATTGCATCGGCAAAGCGACCCGCATTTATAGATTGGCCTCTGTTCTTTTGAGATATTCATGAGACTTGGTGTGTATACCACAGGAGACCCTATCTTATCCTTCTCTCTGCTGGGAAACTGGGCGCGCTGACAGAGACTGCACATGTAGCACCCCGACAGCCAGACTCAACATCATTTCTACTTGGACTTGGTGACTAGCCAAGAGTAGAGATGATAAATCTCAGGGTCTGGAATTATGTGTGCAGAACCTCAGATAGGGGATGGAAGTCAACTCTGGAGAGGACTCCCCTTCCCCCCAAAATTGGTTGCTGCCAAGAAATCTTTGGCATTTTTGTTCACTTCTACATAATTTATTTCAAAAGACGGTGTAATATGGTAGAAAAGAGTTTGGGAATCAGATCTGGGTTTGAATCCTGGTTCTGGCCTTAGTTACTACTTGCAAGGTCTTGGGAAAGCCACATTAGCTTCCTGATCCACAGTCATACGTCTGTAAAACGGGGATAGATAATGGATGCCATGGATTGTTCTTGTGTGCTGTATTGGGACATCTTCAACAGCACAATAGAAAACCAATCTGGGTCAGCTTAAAGGTTAAAAAAAAAAAAAGACAGCTGTTGGGTCGAATAACAGCAAAATTGGGCTCTCTTCTGGTATAGCTGGATCCTGGTGTTTAAGCTCAAATGAGACGGTGAAAATGGGGACCACTAGCTACAGGCTTAAATTCTACCTGCCGAAAGAGAGAGCTTCTTTTCCAATGGTTTCAGTAGAAATGCTGGGGGTGATGTTTATTGGCTTAACTGGAGTCAGTTATGGAAGGCAGTACTCAGCTTGTCTGTCTGCCTTCATCCACAACCATAAGTCGGTTTGGCCCCAAATGAACAAATTAAATGGAGTACAGTAGAGTCTCTAAAAGAAACCTTGACTGATCGTTTTTCCAGAAGAGAAATAGCAGTTGACCTAGCTTGCCTTGAGCACTTACTATATACTAGACATTGTTTTTAGCACTTTATGTACATCCTATTATTATTTTTATTTTTTTAAGTAGACTCCATACCAGTGTGGAGCCCAATACAGGACTTGAACTCATGACCCTGAGATTAAGACCTGATGAGCCGAGATCAAGAGTCGGACGCTTAACCAGCTGAGCCACCCAGGCGCCCTTATGTGCATTCTATTATTGAATCTTTATAAAGATCCTTTAAGATATGTACAATATTTATCTCCATTTTGCAGATGAGAAAACTGAGGGAAGGAGGACTTAACTAACATGCCTGAGATCACCCAGGTAGTAAGTGTAGGATGGATTTCTGACCCAGGTGGTCTGCCTTTGATTCTCAACCACTGACGATGCTACTTCTGCTAAGGATGCCTGACAGGAGAAAACAATAAATGGTCTTTGCTCAACATGCTCAGTGCCTGGCACACAAGTAAATGGTCACTCTGTTTTTGAGAATTACTTTAACAAAGTCTTCGAAGGAATAGAAATAACTTGGGCCATTGCTAAATGACATTCTGCAATGCATCTTTGCATTTAATTTCCTCTTAATCAATCCTCCATAGGTATTATCTTGAGGTCCTCAATGGCTCTGCTTTTCGGAATGATCAAAATGTTCGTGGTTCCAGTTAGTGCTTCACTTCTCTGCATGACTGAGAGTTATTTTTGTAGACAAGAGCTTCTTACTCCAGGATGGGTCCCTGCACCCGCCTTTTATATTTTATCTGCAGGTTAGCTGATGCTTTCTCTTTTACTGAACTTTGAAAATGAGATGTTAGTCATACTTTCCTCTCTCATTGATTTTAGGGAAATTTGAAGGTAGTGGTGGGCTGGGGGTTGGGGGGAGGCACATAAAAACTGGAAGAACTTCTAAAATGGATGTGGTGTGGAGTTAAATTAGCCTCTGATGGGCCGGAAACTCAAATGACAGATGAGGAGGGGTGCTGGGCACACTCAGCAGTACGATGGGCAAAGATGTAACACATAGAGTGAGGTGAAAAAGCTACTGCAATAGATCAGGCCGTTTGTCTGATACACCCTCCTGTCAGCCTTGAAGTTGGCTTTGGGAAGCTAGTCTAAAGAATCACGGGTATTAACAGACTGGTTAAGAGCTTTAGCTCAGGATTCTCAAAAGGCCTGGGTTTGCACCACATCTTGGCAACTTCCTGGCTACTTAACCTCTCAGATGCTCATGTTCTCATGTAAAATGGACAGAATAAGAGTAGAGACTTTCTGGGGTTGCTGTGGGACTCATTGAGCTAATTTACTTAGGGTACTTAGCATCCTGGCTAGGCAGAGGATATGCCTCCAGTAAATGCAAGCTGCTTTATTACATTCTTACATTTGATTTTCTCCTCTTCTTCTTTCACTCTGGAGTCAGTTTCTTAGATCTCTGGTGGGATCAGAGAAGTTAAGTAAAACTGGTCTAGGACGAGTTAAGGACATAGCAACACAAATAACAAAACTGAAACTAGATACCAGGTCCCCAGTTATAAGTCTAGAGTTTTGTATATCCTGCAGGTACTTATCAGTCTGGTTGAAGGTGCATGGAGAGGGTTGGAAAACATGCCTAAAAGTGTAGGCCAGTGATTGGAAACCAGATTTAATCTCTGGTGTCAACTCAGATTGATTGATAGTGTCTGCACAGAATGCTGTGTCGATGAGGATTCTGAGCCCTGGGTTCTACAGGAGTGCATGATTGATTAGTGATGTCTGACAAGGGTGAAGGAGTGGGAATTACAGTGTGTGTGCCAGAAATAAGTGGTTCCTGGCCTCGAATCTGGCAACAAACCCCCAAATGCTTTGTATTTAAGCCTAAAGATGAAGAGAAGATAGACACTTCATGCCTCTGTTGCATTCTCTGTTTGGTCTTTACTTTTAAGCACTCCTGTTTCTCTTGTTGTTTTACAGATTTGCAATCCATCAAGGCACTGGTATTTTAAGAGATGGTGCATAACTTAAACACAATTTAACACATAAAAGCCTTATACCAGGCACCTATAGCCTCACTTTCCTAGACCCTTGGGAAACCTACTCTATTTGTTTACTTCTGGTGATAACTTACCTGACTTCAGCCTCAGAGAGGGTTTTTAAAAGTGTGATTTATCTATAAGATATTTGTCATCTCTTTAAAAAAAAAGATATCTGTCATCTCTTTGCATTATGTATTAATTGGGGCTGAATTGCTTACATTTTAATACCATTAATTATACCTGTTACTTTCATTTGTCATTTATTTTACTTAAAAGAAGCAAGTCTATTGTATAATTTTTAGTGATACTTCTTTAAACTCTGAATTAAAATGCATTTAGGAAACACCTAATTAAGTGCAGAGCTAGTTCTCTAGAGCAGTTCTGTCATCTCTCCTAAAAAAAAAAAAAAAAAAAAATAGCCATAGCCTTCTTTTGTGATGAGTGGAGTGAGTGTTAATTAATTTTTTTTTCCTCTTCATTGGTGTGTTTTATTATCCCACTTCTTGATATGTAATTGGTGACTTTACGATGCTTTAGATAGAAAGCATGTCCTGTCTAAATGTGATTTATGTTGTCCCAGAACTTTTGCACAGTTCAGCTGAAATTTTCTTCATGTTGATCAAGGTCAGAAAACCCAGGGATTATACCATCCATCTTAGCAGCTGGAGTGCTGAAATAATTTTTGATGGAACTTAATGCAATAGCAACAGAATCCAAAGGTAGGGTGGGGAAGACATGCACACATGTGTAAATTCACATATGCACATGCATACACAAGCACAAGCCCATGCATGTGTTATATTGAGTTTTTGTCATTTTAATTGGGCTTTTTTGGGGGGCCTATTATAAATTAGAATTTATTTTTGAATAAAGTCATCAAAAATGCAGTATCTTTTATGTGCCATTGCAGACTAAAAGCTATCAGAATCTACAGGACAACTACAGGTTTTTCATATTTTCTTTTCTTTTCTTTTTAAATCCAAACTTCTTTTTTTTTTTAAAGATTTTTTATTTATTTATTTGACAGAGAGATAGAAGCACTAGTAGGCAGAAAGGCAGGCAGAGGGAGAAGCAGACTCCCTGCTGAGCAGGGAGCCCCATGCGGAACTCGATCCCAGGACGCTGGGATCATGACCTGAGCCGAAGGCAGACGCTTAACGACTGAGCCACCCAGGCGCCCTCATATTTTCTTTTTAACCTGAAGATTTTCAGGGCGCCTGGGTGGCTCAGTCGGTTAAGCATCTGCCTTTAGCTCAGATCAGCGGAGAGCCTTCTTCTCCCTCTCCCTCTGCCTGCCGCTCTGCCTACTTGTGCTCTCTCTCTCTCTCTCTCTGTGTCAGATAAATAAAAACCTTAAAAAAGAATTAACCTGAAGATTTTCTGGGTGGATTGGAGGACAGATCCTTTAGAACAGAAAATATTTCAAGCTTAAGACATTCCAGCTTTTGGTTAAGGGAGCATATGTAGAGAAGCAAATCCTGGTCATGAGGCATGCTAGCAGGATGACTCAGCCAGGGAGGCTGATAGCTTTTCCCAGGCACCTGATTTGGTTGAATCACTGGTTCCCATGGTATACAGAGAATCAAGTCAAAGAATTAAGTCAAAGGAGTAATAGAACTTTAAGTGTATCTCTTGCATCCCCTCAAAATAGTACCCCACCCTGCAATAAGGAAAAAAAATATACAGTTTGTAGTTTGATCTGTTCAGATTGAGTTTTTCTGTTGATCCAATTCATCAACGTGTGGGTGGACAAATATTAATTTTACCCGACTGATAGGAATGTCTTCATGGGGAAATCATTAAAGCTTGAGAGTGATCACTAAGGAGCTAACAGAAAATTCGCACAAAGGAAATTATAAATAGGCTCAAACTCATGGTGAATACCTGTCCTTGATAGCTGTATGAAAATGAAAATTAAAGCCAGTGTGAGATACTAATTTCTACCTACTAAACAATGCCGTATTGACATGAAATTAGGAATATTACCTTTTCCCGCACTAGCAAAATTGCCATTAAACTGGCTCCTGCATTCTTTACTGGTTATACTGCAATTTGGTGGAACTCATTTAAAAACCAGAGCATCCATACCTATGATCAACCATGCAGATAATTACTCCTTTGACCCAATCTTATTCGTATGAATTATTACAATTGTCCAATCTTAAGGGAGGGGCTTATTATGTTGAGTATAGAACATGATGGAGTATAATGTAGCTGTTAAAAGTGATTAATAAGCTTGTGTCAGAGGTCCATGAAATAATATGTGATGTTGAACAAAAACACATCCCAAAAGATAGCATGGGCTTCTGCTATGGTCACGTATAAAATTCACATGGGGAAGGAGGAATATTTATGTTTTTCAATGTTCAAACACAGTTTCATTAATTTATGATTTGAGAATTAGAAAATAAGTCATTGTGTTGGTTAATTTTATGTGTCAGCTTGATTGGCCATGGAATGCCCAGATGAACTATGGTTTCTGGGTGTGTCTGTGAGGTTGTTTCCAGATTAACATTAGAATCAGTGGATTTAGTAAATTAGATAACTCTCCTCAAACTGGGTGGGCCTTATCCTCCATCCAGGGTCTGAATAAGAGAAAAGGTAGAGAAAGGAAGAATTTGGTGTCTGTGCCCAGCCCCCTCCCCTCACTGATTGAGCTGGGAAGCTTCATCTTATCTCTTTGGCCCTCGGGTTGGGATTTATACCATTGGCTCCTCTGGTTCTCAGAACTTTAGACTGAATTGGCCACCAGCTTCCCCGGATCTCCAGCTTGCAGATGGCAGATCATAGGATTTTTCAGCCTCCATAATCACATGAGTCGATTCTTCATATTAAATCAATGAATCTCTCTCTCTCTCTCTTTCTTTTCCTCTCCTCCCCTGTATCTACATCTCTATCTCTATCTATCTCTATCTATATATCTTCTATTGATTCTGTTTATCTGGAGAACCCTGACTACAGTCATAATGGAGAGAATGGAGTTCCTCCAATGGAAGATGTGCAGGATTAAGTTTATGGCTGAGTTTGGGCATGTTACTTAACATTTCTGCATCTCAGATTCCTCTTCTGCGAAGAGATGACAATGATACCACCTACCTCTTAAGGTTATTGTGAACTTTATCCATAATGTACCCCAATTGCCAGTCCAGTTCCTGGCACATAGTAATTATTGAATGCATGGTTGTTAATAGAAGTAACATCACGGGGCACCTGGGTGGCTCAGTTGTTAAGCGTCTTTGCCTTCGGCTCAGGTCATGATCCCAGGGTCCTGGAATGAGTCCCGAGTTGGGCTCCCTGCTCTGCCGGAAGCCTGCTTCTCCCTCTCCTGCTCCCCCTGCTTGTGTTCTCTCTATGGCTGTCTCTCTCTCTGTCAAATAAATAAAATCTTAAAAAAAAATAGTAACATCACTAAAAGCCATCACAACAGAAATCATGATAAACAATTTATATTCCTGTTGAGAATTAGAATGAGGTGAAAAGAATCTCTAAATAAGACACCATAGTCTGTAAGAAGTGTCTCATGTGAAATGTTACCAAGGGGCCAAACATATGAAATCAACAATTGTCCCACTGCTGAGTGGTCCTTGAAAGAATCTTTTATTTCATTTCATTTCGTTTCATTTCATTTCATTTCATTTCATTTTTTTTTAATTTTTTATTGTTATGTTAATCACCATATATTACATCATTAGTTTTTGATGCAGTGTTCCATGATTCATTGTTTGTTCATAACACCCAGTGCACCATGCAAAACGTGTCATTTCATTTTTGAAAAGGACGAGCAGAGTTCACAGGATTGTTATCCAATACCTGGCTAAAGCTACTGGGCAAACATTTCTAATTCAAGCAGGTAAAATTTTCCAGATGAATCATGAATTCAATCATGAATTTCATGATTGCTGAAATGGGACCGTCTGGGATTTGTAGCAACTTGGAAAACAATGGATGAGACAATCACGAAGAGAGAAGCCTGCCACATCCTCAGACCAAGCATCCTTAGCTATTGCCTCCAACCCATTGGGTGGAAGTTTCCAAGTAAGGGTCTCCAGGCCCTTTGTTAGTCATGAAGCTAAAGCAACTACTGATACTCTTGAAACATAACTGTCTATTTAAATCAGATCCATTTCAGCCCTTAATTTGGAGGTGTGCATATGTATTTTACTAGAAGTCCATTTTGGCAGAATTATCAAGGAAATGACTTCAATTTCCTGTTTCACCTTGCTCATGTATGTCATTCAAAGACCACTCTTCCAAATAAGTTGGAACCCTTTGTTTATCAGCCTGTCCCAATAATTTTAAGATTCCATAAAGCCACTTTAAAGCTGTTGAGATGACTAAGAAAAGATGATGGTAACTCTCAAGTATCCATATCAAACAGGTGATTTTTAATGCCTTGGTCATTTGTTTCCTTATACTACGTGGTCTATTAGAAGTTTGACATTATTTGGAATCAGTGAAGTTACCTAACTGTTATTAATCACATTTGAGGTTGAGGAGTGTAGGTCTGACTCATCTGGTTGTATCAGGATTGGAGGCTAAGTTACCGTTAGATAAGAGGTTGACAGTCATTTTTCATTTAGTTTCTATACATGAATCACTGGAAATACTAGGGTCATTGGAACAGGTTCTCAGAAACTCAAAATTAATTTATTGATTCCAGGTTCACCTGGATCCAGGTCCTCAAATGATTCCTTAGGAAGCCTTCTCCATCTCTTAACTCTGCTTTACTACTTTCCTTGGGTTTGGCTTATGCCATGAAGTGGTGGGGGCACTAGTGGCTCTAGAATTACGTCCTGAGTAATTACCTCCTCACTGAGATGAAGCCAGTCCAACACCAACAATATGGAATCATAATGGGGGAAGGATAATCTCCCCCCACCCCAAAGAAAAACTACAGTGATTCTTATAGAGTAGAATGGATATTGGTTCGGTAAAAGCAGCAATTGCCTTCACAGAGCACAATTTCCAGATGATCACCAGTCTCTACAATTCCCTGGTTGATTGCTTTCTGGTCTCTATCTTACCTAATCTCCCCACCTTGCTCCATCTCTTTTCCACTACTCGCTGACCCTCAAAGGTCATCCACATCCCTGCACAAAGCACAAAGTATTCATCAATCAGAAATGTATTCAGCACAAAGAAGTGTGAAATGCAGGGCTGACCTGCTGGACTGGGCTCTAAGCTTTAGGACAGATGGGGGTGCTCTGTGTTGCTTACTCAGCAGAGTGCCTACAGTAGAGAAGAGGTTTTGAATGAACACAAGGACAGAACTTTATGGTCAGTTGAGGAGATGAGGTATCTATATTCACATGAAAAGCCAACATGCAAGTCTGAACAGAGAATGATAATAGTCAAGTCAGTGATGGAGGGGAAACTAGTTTTAGACATTTGTAGGAGAAAATAAACCCTTGCTGGAGGAAGTGCCATATCAGGTGGACCCTGCAATTCTAGCCAAGCTTCGAAAGCATCTGCATAAATAGACAGCAAAGGAAAGGGGATCTAGAAAAGACAGTATAAGCAGAATTCCTTTAGAGACATAGTAAAGAAATAACACTTTGGAATTATTATAGGAAAGATGTCAGAAATTCAGCTGTCTCTTGGCTGTAATAGAAATACAGTTCAGATTGGCTTCAGCTAAAAATGTAATTGATTAACTCCCTCTACTGGGTTGAATAATGACCTCCAAAAAGATACGTTAGAAGTTCCAACCCCCTTGGACCTGTAAATGTGACCTTATTTGGAAATATGGTCTTTGGAGATGTAATCAAGTTAAAATAAGGTCATATTAGATTGTGGATAAAGGTCCTAATCCAATGGCTGGTGTTTTTATAAGAGAAAGGAGAGGGAGATTTGGATATAGAGACACACACTGGGGGTAGAGGCGGTATGATGATGGAGACAGAGATGGAGAGATGCAGCTACAAGCCAAGAATGACAAGGATTGCTGGTCACCACCAGAAGCAAGAAGGATTCTTCTCTAGAGCCTTCAAATGAAACATGGGTCTGTGGACACCTTATTTCAGACTTCTAGTCTCTATAACCAAGAGATAATATATTTCTGTTTTTTAAGCCACCCGGGATGTGGTGATTTGTTATAGCAGCCTTGGAAAACTAATACACTTCCACATCTGCAAATCTAGGGGTATCTACCTTCAGGGATGGCTAGACCAAGATGCTCATAACATGTCATCAGGAATATACCTGTCTCTGTATCTGGGCTCTATTTATTTTGGATTTGACTTAATTTTAGGCAGGCTGTTACCAAGTGGAGCAAAATGGCTCCAGAAGATTAATTCCAGATTTACCTTTGACCAATTTCATGAAAAAGTCCTAGGCTTGGTCAGGGTTGGGTCCTGTGTCTATTGCTGAACCAGTTCTTGCTGACATAGGCATGGGTTGCTGTCTTTGGCTAGGTCTGAGTCCCAGGTGCATTGTGAAACTTGGGGCAAGTATCAGCTCCACATGGACTCCAAAGGAAGTGGGAGAGGAGAGATCTCCAAAAGGAAAGAAGACCCCCAAAAGGTTTCTCAAAAGGAAAACTGGAGAGATGAGGAGGAGCAGGGACAGTTGTTATTAGAAATAGATGAGAGAACACTGCGCAGGGGGGAAAACACACACACACACACACACACACGCACTACTTCCCTAGGTCAACTGGGATCACATTTGGAGAGCCATGAGTGTAGGCAGGAAGGTTTTTAACACTGGTTGCATAAGTAAACTTGAGAACAGTGGACCAAGAGGTGAGAATTACAGTTCTGAGGAAGGCCCGCATGATCAGGAAAGTTTGGCAAAAGTTGGACTTAGGATACAACACCATCCCACCCTCCTATAAATTCTGAAAAGTCCTGAGCCCTTCCTGTTTTGTAACTGTAGCCCCTAACCCCAGGTGGGCCCTAGCCTGGAGTAAACTCCTCATAGTAAATAAAGGTGTCTTAGTAGCCCCAAGAGGAGGTGGAAGAGGCCTGACCTGGACCAGTGCCTTTGGGGACAGAAAGGCCTGGATGGTTTCCTGATATGAACTCATTGTCCTTCATGGGACCAGAAGAGGATCAGGCTTCCAAAGGAATAACAACTACTCTCAAGTACTAAATATTTTCTACCTCCAAGAGCATTTGCTAACTGCTTTATAAACACGATTCAGTTAATCTGCATGCCCAACTAAAAATTTAGACACTCTTTTTTTTCCAGATGATGAAAGGGAATTCCAGAAATATGAAATGAATGTCCCAAGCTCACACAGTGAGTTGGGTGACAGGGCTACAATTAGAACTGAGGTTCACCTAAGCCCAAAGACCATTTTTCATCTGTTCCCAGCTGCTACAAAATTAAGGGTTGCCAGCACCCTTGACAGTACTTAAGGCCCTGTTGTAACATTTGGTTACCTGTATAAATACAAATACATATCAAGACATAGATGTGTATAACCTGTTCCTGTGGAGACTAGATGTCTTTGTTACTTTAAGTTCAAAAAGGACTTTTTGCCCCAAAAGGCTACCTACATCAAACGATCCAAAAAAGAAAGTTTTAAACATCCTGCATAAATTAAGAGCCCCATCTGAAAAACACCAGGGAGCTAGAATTAAATAAAAATTAAGCCTGGAAGCAGAGTAATGACCCGGTGGTTCATTAGAGCCTTACATTTTCAATCAAAGATAAAATCTCATTAAAAGTATATCTTTGATTAGGGAACAAGTTTGGACTGTTCCAAAGTTGGATCACTTTATCCACAGACATAAGAGCCATGAAATTTTTTCCCCTTCTTTTCTAACTTTAAAGACAGCGAGCTATTTATCTTCTGACATCATTATAAAGGTTATTAATATAGAGGAAGAGTGAACAGAGATGGTAAAGCTTTTTAAATATCTACCAGCGACTTTTACCTCATAAAATTAAAGGGCCTATTTTTATAGTCTGTTGTGATTTTAGGGAATAATTTCTGTATGTGTCTAGACTGATTCATCAGTAAGGCACCATAGTGAGTATCTAATCCTGCACTAACCCAGTAGAAAGAGAATGCAAGTCACGTATGTCATGCTAACATTTTTCTAGTAGCCACAATAAAAAGGTAAAAAAGAAGAGATGAAATTAATTTTAATAATGTAGTTTATTTAACCTATATACCATATTATCATTTCAACATGTAGTCAATATAAAATTATTTTTTTAAAGAGTTTATTTATTTATTCATGAGAGACAGACAGAGAGAGAGAGAGAGAGAAGCAGAGGGAGAAGCAGGCTCCCAAGGAGCAGGGAGCCCGATGCGGGACTCGATCCCACGACCCTGGGATCATGACCTGAGCCAAAGGCAGACGCTTAACCATCTGAGCCACCCAGGTGCCCAATATAAAATTATTTATGAGATATTTTATATCTTTTTTTTGTATTATGTCTTCAGTATCTAGTGTGCATTTCACATCTCAATTCGGACTGGTCTCATCTCAGGTGCTCAGTGTGACTTTTATATTGGGCAGCAATCAAGTTTTGTCCTTTGAAAGAGAAACCAAGGATCTGAGAGATCTCTTTAGAGATTTTCCAATAACAAGAGAATTTTCTTTTGAGAACTGGTTGTATACTTGATTTCCCCCTAATAATGTGCTTTGGGGAAACACTTCTAAGACAAAATGTAAGCTGAACTGATGTAGGGACTCCTTTAGTCCCCATGGATCTCTTAATAGAGGCTCTAGTGAATTGATTTCAAGGAAGTGCCAACATCTCCCCCACTTTAAGCTTGCAAACTTAATCTCTGACTATGAATATTTGATAAGGCTTGTTCTGTAGTTTATCAAGGAAGTTTGATGGATCAGTGGTTTATACAGTGTTTCCAAGTGTCCCATGCATCCCGCATTCCCAGATGAAGTCATTCTGGGTGGTGTATGGATTTGTCATGTAATATACAGATCTTCCTTGACTTATAGTGGGGTTACATCCCAAGAAACCCGTCATATGTTGAAAATATTCTAGGTCAAAGAGGCATTGAATACACCTAACCTACCAAACATCATAGATTAGCTAGGCTACCTTAAACATACTCTGAACACTGACATTAGCCTACAATTGGGAAAAATCTTGTAAGACAAAGTGTATTTTATAATAAAATGTTGAATAGTTCATATAGTTTATTGAATACTGTACTGAAAGTGAAAAATGGTTGTCGGCGTCCTGGTTGTTTACCCTCATGCACACAGGGCTGACTGGGAACTAGGGCTCCTACTACTGCCCAGGTTCCCAAGAGAAGATCAAATCACAGATCGCTAGTCTAGAAAAAAAATCGAATTCAAAATTTGAAATACAGTTTCTACTGAATGCATATTGTTTTCACACCCTCATAAAGTTAAAAATTTGTTAAGTCAAACCATTGTAAGTTGGAAACTGTCTGTAATTGAATCATAGAGTAAGAACATAATTTCCCTTTCAAACTCATTTCAGTCTTTCAAATGTCAGGAGAACATCTCTGTGTGTTTCTATTATGTCTCTAACACCTCTTTCCTAACCCTTGCTAATTTTTTTTGAATAGAGTGAGAACTTTTGGCAGTCAAATATCCAGCTGGAATTCAGCAATTGAGGAGCATTGCTGTGTTTTCAACCCATTTAGTCTGATAGTTTCCATCTATTTATGGCAAAGTACACTGGTTTTCAATTGTGGTGGTGACATAAAGCAGTGTTTTAAATTTTATTGAAGCATAAGAGCCAATTTAAAGAAAAAATAATAATCTAATAACTGTAAAGGTGACCCCATGGGTGAGGAAAAAATAGTGAAGTACTTATGTGAATGAACTGACATCTGGGAAATATTCGTCTTGTCTTGGTGACACATTAGGGAGGTTTGTCTCTGCTTGTCTCAAACATCATTGCATTGCATCATTTCTTGCTCTCAGTTTCCCTTCCTAGCTCTGGCCAATTTCTACAAATGATGTTTCCTATTCACTGAGAGACATGTGGATATAGCACTTGCAATCCTTTGCTACCATCGGGGAGCAAGAATAACCTGTCCCCTCAAGGGTCCTTCTGGTTGGACTAAGAATCAAATTGACATGAGACAGATTAAATTTATTACATATGTACAGGGAAGCCACACAGACATGGAAATTCCTAAGTCAGGCAAAATGAGGTATATATGTCATTCTGAACTAAGGAGGAGGGGTAGGAGTCTGGTTCTTCAGAGGGATGGAAAGCAATCCTCAGGAATCAAGAAAAAGAGTAAATGTTTGGTAAACAATTATATCCTGGGCCATTCAGAAACAATGGGACAAAGAGAAGACTGATCAAACAGGCCTTGCTAGGTTCTTTCCTGTCTACCATACCTAGTTCTTATCATAATGTAGTTACCTGTGGTGATAGCTCTCTTCCTGGAGCAGGCTCTCTTATCTAAATTCCTTTTAGGCAGTTGTAGAGGGAGGTAAACAGCAGTTCCTGAATCTGCTGGGTCTTGATTGCTTTTAACTCAAAATAATTATTACGCCACAGTGGCCTGTCTTGGGGTGGCTGCCCTTGGCCGCCACACTACCAATGGAGAAAATTTTACAGTGCTATCCCCATACCTTCCAGGAGGTGCCCTAATTATTTTTTTATGCCAAGTACAAATGGATTGGAAAGGGACTAGCATATTTTAAGTATCTCTTTTGCTCAAAAACTTAAAATGCTTACACAAAGTGTGGGCTCATCCAAGTTCAAAGTAACCACCCACACCATCCAAAAGGACCCCAATGTGTTCTTTGAGGAAGGAAAGAATGAAATCTTTTTGTATACAACTTCTTCCTCTCCTTTCTGCTTTCAAGTTGTTTGTTAATGGTTAACTCATCAGGGAGACGTTAAACAAGTACTAGAACTTTCTTCATAAAACCATCCTTTCTGGCTATTTATTTTCTTTCATGTCATCTTTCAACTCTAAGAGTTTCTCAGAGCTCTTTCATTTTTTTCTGAGATTTATTTCATGTTCCCCTAGGGTTTATTGGAGCAGTATTTATTTTTTATCTGCCTGAGAGACAAGACAGGGTGATTAAAAGTTTAGATTCCTGACTATAATGGAATTCAGCCCAGTTTTGCTACTTCCTACCACTGTGGTCCTGAGGAGGTGAAACCACATCTGTGAACTTCAGTTTCCTCATCTGTACAATGGGGTCACAGGAGAACCATCATGTAGGTTGATAATTAAAAGAAATAGGATAGTGATTGGTATGGAAATACTCACTAAGTGGTAGAATCATTATTACTGGTATCCTTCACCTCTTTGCTTCTTCTCTTCTGACCACCTAGTGACCAGGGTGACTTGGGTTGTGTTCTAGAACAACAATGTTTTGACTAGACCCTCTTATTCTGCATTTTCAATGTCAGAGATAAGCTGGCACTTGATGGGTGGTAGAGGTCATGTTTGGTGAGAGTGAGTGCTGTGGTTATGGTTTAAATCTTTGTTTCAACTTCCTGAGGCAGAAAGGATGGGTAGGTGGCCATCTAACTCAGCAAACTATCCATTCCACAGATGTTGCAATGTTCCAGACTTCCTGGTCAAAACATTAATGGAGTGCTTCCCACTGTTCTAGCTACCATGATGAGCATAGAATTGAATCAGTAGTTATAGAAAGATCACAGTATAAATGCACATAGAGCCACGTGATGATTGGGATGGAGTAACTTTTGACACAGTGTATAGAAATTTCAGGTTTTGATCCAGTCTCAGAGGAAGTAGAAGTGTGTGTGTGTGTGTGTGTGTGTGTGTGTTTATCCTATCTTGGTTTATTTTTTTTTTTAAAGATTTTATTTATTTATTCATGAGAGACAGAGGGGGGGAAGAGAGAGAGAGAGAGAGAGAGAAGCAGAGGGAGAAGCAGGCTCCCAAGGAGCAGGAAGCCCGATGCGGGACTCGATCCCAGGACCCTGGGATCATGACCTGAGCCGAAGGCAGATGCTTAACCATCTGAGCCACCCAGGCGCCCTCCTATCTTGGTTTAAAAAAAATCTTGGGGCGCCCGGATGGCTCAGTCAGTTAGGTAGCTGACTTTTTTTTTTTTAAGATTTTATTTATTTATTTGACAGAGAGAGACACAGCGAGAGAGGGAACACAAGCAGGGGGAGTGGGAGAGGGAGAAGCAGGCTTCCCGCCGAGCAGGGAGCCCGATGCGGGGCTCGATCCCAGGACCCTGGGATCATGACCTGCGCCGAAAGCAGACGCTTAACGACTGAGCCACCCAGGTGCCCCAGGTAGCTGACTCTGGATTTAGGCTCAGGTCATGATCTCAGGGTCCTGGGATCAAGTGGAGAGCTGACCTCCCTGCTCGGTGGGGAGTCTGCTGGAGGATTCTCTCTGTCCTCCCTCTGACCCTTCCCGTGCTCTCTCTCTCTCTCTCTCTCTCTCTCTCGAAAATAACTTAAAAAAAAAATCTTTGCTATCTCTCTTGGTAGCAAAACTTTATCAGCAAGTAATTTGCCTGGCAAACTGTTGAGAAGGGTTTGGAGGTATAACCAGGATTAGCAGAGTAGTTCTGTGATCAATTTGTAATGTTTTGTCTGCAAAGGTGTGGGGGGACATATGCAAGTATTTTTTCTCTCTCTATAATATAGTCAGTTGAGAAAAGAATTAAAATAACTTATTGTTAATTTAGCCTACTAGTTCAAAGCAAAAACAAAGGAATGAACAGCACACACATAATCATAATACCCCCCCGTCTCTCCCCCCCACAATCAAGTTGTTTTACCAACAGATAGAATCTTGGCTCAATGGATTAAATGTTCAATTTTCAACTGATAGTATAGGTGTCATAAACATAACCTCTGCCTTTTTACCTCAGTTCTCACATATGTAAGGTGGAGATAGCTGGTGTTTCTACTCAACCAGGTTGTTCTGAAGATAAAGTGAGTTATTTAGAAGATCAATCCAGTAAACATTTACTGAGTCCCTTGTGGCATTCACTGTGATGATGCTTGGAAAAAGTAAAGCCAGCTCCTTAAAGCAAATTTTGATAACAGTATCTTTTAATTTTTTTACCTTATTTATTTATTTAATTTATTTTACTTGTATTTCTCCTAAATTTGGAGCTTGTGTCTAAAAGATAGAGTTCCTGTGACTCAGAACTCTTTGCTATCACCTGTTTTCCAGACCCAGTTTGTTTTACCTGAAAGAATGAATGTTAGGATCCTTTTAAAGTTCTTTGTGGGAAATAGTGAAATTCCTGGGCCTTGAGTGTGCGGTTTTTTTTTTTTTCGCATGTAAATTGTATCACTTGTGCACAAGGACTTGGGTCATTCAAACAATAAAAACAGCAAACAACAGCACGGCAGAATTCTTGCTTTCCGCCTGTGTTCTCAGATACTGAAGCAGGCGCTGGAAGAATTCAGCTGCCAGGTGCAGGTCCCCCCACTGGCCACTAGAGGCACCCTTCTGTTTCTATCGCTGTTGCTTCCTCAGGTTTTACAGCTGATTGCCCCCTTTTGTGGAGCTATGAAGACCAGAAAAATGTGTTTCATAGAAAAGGAAAGTTAGAAGTATACTTAATAATAATGATATTTTAATGTATTTATCATTCATGTATTTAATAATAATTTTGTGGTTTTTTGAAATAGGGTTTTTCAATCTTGGAATTGCTTACGTTTGAACCAGATAATTCTCTGTGTGGGGATCGTCCTGGGCCCTGTAGGATGCTTAACCACATCCTGGGCCTCCACCCACTGGATGCCAGTAGCATCCCCTCCTTCCCTACCACCTCCAGTCATGACAGATGAAAATGTCACCAGAAGCTGCCAGGTGTCTCCTGGGGGACAAAGTTGTCCCTGGTTGAGAATCACTGAAATGGGAGAATGTTTCCATTAGCAGTAGATTCATGGTAAAGTATTTCAGGGGTGAAATTTCTACAACTTTCAAATGGTTTAACAAAAAGGTAAAATAAAGGCAAAAAGAGAAAAGAAAAAAAAGGGGGGATGTGCTACAATTTAGAAAAAGAAAGAAAAAATAAAGAAGGAAAATGGGCACCTGGGTGGCTCATTTGGTTAAGCGTCTGCCTTCGGCTCAGGTCATGATCTCAGGGTCTTGGGATGGAGTCCCACGTCGGCTCCCCATTCAGTGGGAAATCTGCTGGTCCCTCTGCCTCTGCCCTTACCCTGCTCGTTTTCTCTCTCTCTCTCTCAAATAAATAAATAAATCTTAAAAAGAAAATAAAGAAGGAAAAAAAAGAACAAAGAGCAAAACAACTATGAGAGCCAAGAGTTCCAGGCCAGCAAGCCCCATCAGGCTCCGGGTGGCTGACAAGCCCCATCTCTGAATCTCTGCTCCAAACAGTGACAGTGAGGAGTTGTGGCAGCTCTCAGTCAGTGGGGAGCTGTCTTTAGGAATGGGACTAAGTGATTCTGAAGACCCTAGCTTGATATTTATTTAATGACAAAAGAGTTTATTGTTTTTCACTGGACTTTACCCAGAGGACTTACTTTAAAATGTTAATGAACAAACAAGCAAAAGGGGGGGGGGTCCTTTCTAAATTAAAAGAAAAAAAAGCCTTACTGACTGAATGCAGTGCAGTGAGGTTATTTTTTGGAAAGGCTCTAAATGAGCATTGAGGCATTTAAATATGACAGTAGATATTAATAGTAGATGCCAGTTTTGAATTAAAGTGTGTTTCTGTAGTGTGCTAATAAAATTGTGGCTATATAGGAGGCTATCAGGACATGCATGCTGAGGTATTTGGGGGTAAAATACTTTCAAATGGTTTAGTAAAATCAAAGATAAATATAGGTATATACATACACATACATATACATATGATACACCCACACATATAGATACACTTACACACATATATGTATGTGTGTATACTGTGTGTGTGTAAGTAGGCAAACTGCACAGACCACGTGGATCACATCAGGTCTAAGGTGACCACAAGCTCCCAGGTCTGCATGCTGTGGTCTAGGTACAGACAGGTGTGTGGGGTGGTGAGGTGCAGGCTGGACATTGTCCATCCTGTGAATTTGAGCTTCACAGTCAGACACGCTGGGATGCAAGTCCTCTTTTCACCAGCTAACAGCAAGTTGCCTCTTAATGGGTTTTGTAACTTTGAAGCCTGAGTAAAATGGGAGTCACCCTTTCCTTACAAGAAATTGTCGTAAGCGTGAAATGAGGTAACATATGTGAAAACTTCTGTCATGTAGTAGGTGCCTGCTCATAGCTTTTCTCCATCTCCATCCGTCTTTTCAACAGGATGTGTAGTCTTGTCACAATGGTGGGGGAGATCATGAATGGCCCCCAGTTATGACTAGCTCACGGTGGGCTCTTTAAACTTTTGTTGGCATTTCACTTGTATGTTTAAGCATAGAAAAATAGTTGAGTTTCATTATGGTTTGCGGGGGCTATTAGCATTTTTTATGAGTCAACTTTATGAGACCTGATTTTTTTTTTAAAGATTTTTATTTATTTATTCATGAGAGACAGAGAGAGAGAGAGAGAGGCAGAGGGAGAAGCAGGCTCCCAAGGAGCAGGGATCCCGATGCGGGACTCGATCCCAGGACTCTGGGATCATGACCTGAGCCGAAGGCAGACGCTTAACCATCTGAGCCACCCAGGCACCCTGAGACCTGATTTTAAACACACCTCGATATGGGTATGTTCATTAGTAGTCCCATGTATGTAACCTGTGGGTCCTTGGTGCAGAGCCTGATGTGACCAGTAGATGGCAGTGCACAATAAAGAAAAAGCTCCCGGCTGCTGGCCACCGTTTTAATTAGCTAAAAGCCAAGACAGGTATGCTTTTATACAGTTTTGATTTTGTAATTTTCCTGAGCAGCCATTGAGGGCAGATGTTTTCATCTTTTCCCCCAGTTTAAGTATCAGAGGAGAGGGAATATCAAGATGCAATCAATTGCTGGCCACAGCAAACCCCCTGAACTTAAGTCTTGCAAACATCATCAGCTTGTGCCATCTTAGAAATTGCTGCAGTGGAAGGAGGCATGGAGCTATCAATTACTTCTAGGGCTGCAATCCCCTCTGTCCTTGAAAAGCAAGCCAGCTGACTCTGTGGGTGAGATTAGGGGACAGCGTCGTGATGAGAAGCGGGCTGCTTTATCAATGTCCTAGAAGTTGATCTGGAGCCCTGGAGGAAGAAATTAAAGATCAGCTTAAATTTGTACATGATGGCTAAGCCCCCTGTAATGAATTACCGTTAACTGGTCAGCAAAGTAATTGAAACATGGAAGGCTGGAGGAAAAGAAAAATTCCTTAAAGCATGATTTTTCCTCTAGTTGCTTCCTGTCCTTTGAGTGAGAAAAGCTTAATGTGAAAGGGACTGCTATGTTTTCAGTACGCAGTATAAATACGAGACCCGTCTTATACATTTTATGTTATTACTTAAAGTAATCTTCAAGGGAACCCAGGTGTCAGGTGATACTAGAACCATTTTACAGATGAGGACAACTGAGTCCCAGAAACACTGGGTAACTTGCCTGCAGTTACATGATGACTAAAAGCTTTCAGGTGAGATTTGAGCCTCCCTTCCTTGTCACATCCTTTACCCAGCTGGCCTCCATATACAGAAAGGGATGCTAAATAAATATGTGCTGTCTTCTCTTGTATTCTGTGCAATTCCTTTATTCCTACCCTTATTAGCTATCAGAAAATAAAGACAGGAGATCATTACATCGGCAGTAAATTATCTTAATTAGATACTGACAGAGGAAGAGATTCAGGTTTTTAAAATAATACTTTAAAAATAAACCAAGCCCAGGCATCATTTGTTAATTATGCAAAAGTAGCACATGCCCATTGCAGAACATTTTAAAAAATAGAGAAATGTGTAAGAGAGTACCTTACCACTCAGGAATAACAATTTTCACAGTTTGGTGCTATCTTTTATCTTGTTTTCCCCTAACTACCTATAATTTTAACAAACAGTGTTCATGCACTGTTGTGTTTACGTTATATCACAAATGCATCTTCTGCCTCAATAAATACTATTTTCTTACAAATACCATGTTTAATGGCTTTATGTCCTCTTTCTATGACATGGATATTTCCTGGTTGTTTCATTCTTTCTTTTTTTTTTTTTTTTTTGTACAGTTAGGTGGATTCCAACTTGGGAAAAAAATAGATTCTCTCTGGCTTTTGAAAAATAGAAGATGCTACATCTTAATGAAAATATTCTTAGAAAATGTATGATGTGCCAATCACTGGGCAGTGCACTTTATCTGCATGGTTTCATTTAAACCTCGAGGCAACCCCACAGTAGTGGGGCCTGTCACTTCCTCCATGTAAGAAAGGGATAGAATATTGAAAGAAACAACTCCTCCAATGTAAATCAGGCCGCTTTCCACCCACCCCACACCTGCCTCTTGAGTAGCCAGGTTCTTGTCACTCAGGTAGGACTCAAACCAGGCTAGGTAGTAGCCTGGGGCCTTTCATTGCAATCTGAAGACTTCTTTCCAAATGGGAACTTTGCAGAATCTCACTGGCTTCTCCTGAACCTCTGTCCCTTCCCCTTCACTGTGTTGATGCTTCGGGAAGCCCTGTGTGCTGTCCGGTTGCACATAGATGAGAGCACACCCAAGGACCGCTATGCCCAGGCCTCCCTTGTACCCGGGACGCAGCCTGTTTTTGCATAATTTTAAACACTACATGGTTTTGCCGTTTAAGTTCTGTGAAATTGGTGTTCTCCCATCCATGAAATTATATACATCTTGGGAACATTTCCAGTTACTAAAGGACTGAATGCATTCTTCAAAAGGGGTAAGCCAGCACGAGCTGATAGAGCTTACCCCAAAGAGCGTGGCTATCTCTCCTTGCCACTTTGAGACACAAAGCCAGGCATATTCTTTTTAAATTCTAAGGCAACTAAACTATAAATATAAGCTTCCCGTTATATATCCAGCTGCAACTCCTTCCTTTTCCCCAGTTTCCCCCATCACACCCTCTTCCCTCTCCCCTTCCTGTTCACATCCAGAGACCCATGGAAATAGTTGGTAATGCAGATTTTGTGTTCTTTCTAAACATTCTCCAGACTGTTGCTGCAACTGTCTTGTGTTTTTGGTGCCCATGACGATGGCAAACCATCTTCCAAGCGATGCTTTTGATTGAATCATTTCATGTAACTGATTTACATTACAGTCTGTGTGTGTGTGTGTGTTTGTGTGTGCGCGCGTGCGCGCGCGCATGCGCGCGCACAGGTTCGGCTCATGATGGTATTATTTCAAACTATTCATTATGTAAACACAAACAAATATTATGTGACTTCATGGAGAAACATTGCTAAACTTGCTTCACAAATCCCTGCAATATTAGCACATAGAAAGGGCGAGTATGCAGTTCCAGGAGAAATCAGACTTATGGAAGAAAGACATTTCTGTGACTTGGGGCATCTGTGGAAACTCAAATTAGAATTGACCCTTCTGAATTCTTGGTTTTAAAGTGAGGGGGATAATCTATATTAGTCAGGATAGGCTAGTCTGTGCTACAGTAACAAGCATTCCCTGGAACCTCAGTGGCTTATTACTTGCAAATTTCATTCCTGCCACACTGAGCCCTCTGCAGTTACTGTAGATCCTGAAGGCTGTGAACTTCCAAAGGACAATGCCAGGATGCAGGGTGCTTCCATTTGACTAGTTATACTTGTGTCTTATATGGCTTTCCGGGATTGTGGTAGCAGGGAGGAGAGGACGTAGAGAGCTGACATCTACTCTTCAGTGTGCCAGTCCAGAGTTGTCACGTGATACTCCCACTTACTACGGATCATCCAGAACAAATCACATGGGCCCAGCCTAGCTGCAAGGGAGTCTGGGAAATGTGTGCTCAGGAAGTGTGGAATGAACCAGGACTCAGTAAATACCTCTCATTTATCTCTGCCACCAAAATGGGCTTTCTGGGTGTAAGCTTTAGAAATAGAAGATGCTGCGTGTTAGCAGAAATATTCTTTGCATTCAGTGCATGCCATGCACTGACTTCTGCGCTTTACCTGTATTATTTCCCTTAAGCCTCACAGCAGTAGCTGAGGGGGCAAGCATTTTATCCAGGTAATTTCTGAAGCACTAGTGGAGGGGATGCTGGGATTCTAACCCAGGTCTACCAGAGGCCACGCCTGCATCATCATGCATCATGCACCCAGCCATTCTGCCCACAGACCCTTGTTAGGAATCTAAAAGACCCCACAGTCATCCTCTCAGGCTGATTGTGGCTGGAGCTTTTATACAAACTGGTTGTAGGATCTCTGACTTGAATTGTTTGTTTGTTTTTTTTAATACACGTTTATGACTCAAGTGAGGTGATAACATAGACTTTGTAATAAGGAAGACATTTAAGTCTTATCCTCCACATTTATTTTATATGAAAATCTAGATTTATTGGATGTGGCTAATGGATAAGTCTTTCTTTTACAAAAAGGAAAAAAAGTAAACTTTTGAAATGGTAACTTCCTCTCATGCATTTAAATACATTTTATTTCTTGTACAAAATAATTTTTACTATTATGTAAGAGATGCTTATCAGGGACCTATCTTTCATATAAAGTGCCTCTGACTGTTCACGGCAATGTCCATTGTAAATGATATCTAAGGGTTTCTGTAGTTTCTATCTTCCTGAATGTAGACAGATTCGCTGGGGACGGTTGTCATGAAAACTCTCAGGAAGTACTTCGGTGACATGTCTATCATTCATGTTCTGTTTGGTTCCTCTGCAGCTCCCACAACATGGAAATAAACAGAGAGCCCAGCTGTTTTATTTCTCTGTCTTCCTAGAGGGAGAGACTCATTGCACAGACCTCCTGAGCGAGGGCAATAAGCTTCATCTTGTGCAAAGCGATTAGTCTCTGAATGCGGTTTCCTTTTGTGTTGTGCTTTGAGTGTGTGCATCTGTGTGTCATTCGAGAATCCGCAGCTATGAGGTGTGAGAGTTGACTGGTCCCCAGAGCATAGGGGCAAGCTGATAGGAAATTAGTTTTGGGTATTGATGATAAACACACTAATCTTATTTGGGTAATTTTTTGAAAACAAAGCTTGCCTTATTTATTTATTAATATGATTTTTTTTTCCTGTAGGGAATTATCCATGACTGAAATAAAAAAGGCTTAAAAGGTGTTCTTAGATTTGAGCCTCTAGCTTATAAGAATTTCAATAAATGTTATATTACCCATGGCTTAAAACATGGGCTAATTCATCAGCAGTTTATTTTAAATAATGTTACTCTCTAAGAAGATATTTCATTTTGTTTTATTGGAATTCTGTGATGTGGAGAAATAATGGTATTATGCATGCTTTTAAGTGTACATAGAGTGATAGTATCACCCATTCAGTATATCTTTCTATAGAAGATAATTCACAGATCTGTTCATTGACATAAATTGACGTGAAAAATTATTTTTTTTGAACAAAAAGGAAGAAACTGGAGGATTTAAAATTCAGAATGGAATTGCCTGGTAAGACAGTTTAACATGAAAAACCAGAAAATTGACCTATTTGTTTTAAAAATGGTATATAAGTGAAAGGCAGATAAAACCTCAAAAATCATCATTCCAAAACTATAATCATACCAGGATGATGATAAAAAAAATGATTTTATGCCTCATTGTTAAGCAAGACCAGGCAGAGATTCATTGATTGGTTGGGAATCATAAACCTCTGTTTTTAGTCAATTATAGTCAAGTAAGAAATGGGTTGAACCCACCAAGATATTTCAAGTTTGTTTTTCTTGACTTTAGAAGTACTGTGAGCCAAGAAACATAGTGTCTTGAGGACATCCTTTTTCTTCCTTATAAATTCACGTTACTGAATTCCTTCCCCTTTGGCCTCTGAAACATAATCAGTGGAATTGGCAGAGCTGGATTTTCATTTTCACCTCCGGCTAAATCTGTCAACCTGTGATGAGGTTGGTTGAGGATCATCATGAAGCAAATGTTTTCATATTTGTAGGGTGGAAACAAGTACCAGCTCATGCAGCACCCATTCATTTTGTTATTCATGTTACATCATGTTCGTTCTGATTGTTAACATGAAGATGTCACTTTGCCTTGATGTATGTTGGGAAAAGTAAAAGGGATTTACAGAGTTCTGGAAAGAAATCTCCCAATTATGTCTTTTGTATCAAAAAGAGTCTGCTATTAGCTGTGTGGGAGCGAGATGTCACTCACATCAGGAGATGATTTCCTGTCCCTATAAGATTATTCCTGTGGTTTTCAGAACAACTATGTGTGCTGGGGCTGGCGGGGAGGGATATGGGGGAACTTTCAGCCATAATAAATGTGGCTGATGTCTTAATTTCTAAATTGCTTATTCTGCTGTCACTCTGCATTCCTCTCTCTCCCTTTCTATCTTCCCTTGTCCTCAAATCCAAACGTGTCACTTTCAAGACCTATTAATTCTACTTTTTTGGTACCTGTGGCATCCATACCCATGGTGTGTATGTGTGGTGGGGCTGCCACCCTAGTTTCTAAGCAATTGCTATGTAGCAGGTATCACAATATGTACATTAGACATAACATTTCACATCATCTTTATATCACCCCTAGGAAGTAAGAATGTGTGTCTCCACAATCCAAGATGACTTAAGTGCACAAATGTGAAAAGACAGTGGCAGGCAGAATAATGCTCTCCCTCCCCTGCAAAGTCCATATCCTTATTCCTGGAACTTGTGAATATTTCACTTGACATGGCAAAGGGACTTTGCAGATATGGTTAAATTAAGGACCTTGGACTGGGGATGTTATCCTGGATTTTCTGGTTGGACCTCATGTAATCACAAGGGTCCTTAAAGGCTGAGAATCTTCCCCTGCTGTGCTCAGAGTGGACGTGTGACAAGGGAAAAATCGTCAGAGGGATGCAACTTTTCTGGCTTTGATGATGGAGGAAGCAGTCATGGGCCAAGGAATATTGGAAGCATCTCAGTGTTGGAAAAGGCAAGGAAATGATTATCCCTAAGAACCTCCAAGAAAGAATGCAGCCCTGTCTGCAGACACCTTGATTTTAGTCTAGTGAGTTAAATGCCAGGTTTGTAATATGCAGAACTGTAAGATAAATCTGTAAGTATTTTGAGCTACTGTGTTGGTGGTGACATGTTATAGCAACAACAGGAAACTGTTACAGTGACCAGTGACTTACCTTTGGCTCAGTAGATATCTGAGCCCTGTGGTTGAACATTACAGAACCGATGTGGTTTCCTGTAACTTCACTAATGTTTTAGCCCTCCTTCTTTCTTTCTTTTTTTTTTTTTTTTAAGACTTTATTTATTTGACAGAGAGAGACACAGCGAGAGAGGGAACACAAGCAGGGGGAGTGGGAGAGGGAGAAGCAGGCATCCTGCCGAGCAGGGGGCTCCAGCCCAGGGTCCTGGGCTCATGACCTGAGCCAAAGGCAGACGCTTAATGACTGAGCCACCGAGGCGCCCCGCCCTCCTTCTTTGTAACCTACATTCTTGAAATCCTTTGCTAACTGATACCTCTGCCTAGAGTTCCTTCCATTTCAATCCATCCTACTCATAGCTGGTAGATTATTCTGCCTAACACATTGGCATACTTAACTACTTTTCAGTGACTCAATATACTTATTAAAGGAAAGAAACAGCATGGTTTGTCCTCCTGTGTTCCTCTCCCAAATTATCTTCCACTTAAGTCATTTATTCACCTACACTCTAGCAAAATTGGAAAATTGTCCTGTCCATGCCGCACCATGTGCTTCACCCCTGAGCACCTTTTCTCCTACCCCTTCTTCTATTTGGAATGCATTTCTCCTGACACCTGATTGAAATGACACCTATCTTTCAAGTCAGAGTAATGTCTCTCTCTTCTGATCCATTCGGAATCACCTCCAACACCAACATTGTCAGCATCATCATGCAGTCCACATTGTCATCAGCATCATCCCAATAATCACCCCCACCATCATCACCAAACAATTATGTAGTGTTGACAGTGTGCCCCACACTATGCTAGATGCTTTGTGTGGATTATCTCATTTACAGTTCACCCATATGAAGAGGGCATGGTTATTTCCCCCACATTACAGATGAGAAAATTGAGTCAATCTCCAAGGTTATTTTATGCCAAGTTTAACTTTCTGTGGTAATATAAACATGTTTGTGTTACTTAAGATGCTGAAATATTTTAAACAAACTTCCATAATTTGGTTTCCAGATTCAGAGAAGAATTTCATCTCTTATGGAGGATCACAGTACATCTACCATCTGTTGAGTTTTTTGCCCCTATTAAATAATCCCTTTTTGGCTGCTATTATATCATATTGTCAATATTCTTTCCATTGTACAAGTCTCCAATGTCTATTAAATTAGAGCAGAGGCTGGGATGTGAATCAATTTTCTATCCTATTTATCTTGACAAAAAATTTAAGAGATTATTCACCATTTGGAGTTGGCACAGATTAATTATGTAGATTATATCCACAGTTTTCATCCAAATTCCATTATAGAGAGAAGAAGAGGGAACTGGCCTCTCTCATCACATGAAAAATTTAGTTTGGTTATGAATGAGAAATGTTATCAAAGAATACCTGGCCCAAGGAAATTCCAAAATATTTTAGTTACATCCCCTTAAAGTTGTTTCTAGATATTTTGTTCATCAAGGGCCACTTTACTAACCAAGATGCAGTAACACAGACTCTCAGGCCATTCTTTACCTCTGTTTTCTGTGTGTTAGCTTTATAATGGCTGTTATTTTCCCATGTAGTAGCATGATGGCCACCAGGAGCCACAGGCTCCATCATATCGTCCCAGCAACTACATGGGTAACAATTATAAAAATGGGGTTCTAGGATTGCCTCTCCTTTGACCAGTTTAGGGTATGGGCTTTCCCCCAGTATCAATCACTGTAATTGAAGACATTGATTGGACAGACCTTGTTTATGTTCCCAACCCTGGAACACTGGGTACCATAAGGCAGGATGAGAAAGAAGGCACACCTTGGGAGCAAGAGTGAAGAGTTGGAACCAGAAGTTTCAGGGTTTGGGGGGATGCTTGACAGATCAAAGCACAGGTGTCACTACAAGTAGAAGTATTTGGTGGAAGGAACAAAAAGCAGTATCAAGGCATTCCAAAAGCTGTATGAAAAGATTTGATATTAAATTAGGTAGGCTTTTGATGAGTATACAGAGAATAATATAATTTTTAGATAACCAATATCTCAGAAAACCCTTGTCCCAGTGGATATTGAGTATTTTAAAAAAAGTAAAGTGGCATAATTAAATGTATTTGGAAATGGTTGGATTAATAAGTTTCTTTACTGCAAGATTTCTCAGATCCCTTAAAGAGAGCAATGCACCTGTTATGAATCTCCAAGAATGGGATATGGAATGATGTGTACTCTAAAAGTATTGGTCCTTGAATTCTCCCCCCGACCCTTCAAGGAGAATATCGTGGTAAAAGACTGTTACAGTGTCCAGTTTATAGTTGGTACTCAGCAAATATTTGTTAAATAAATTAATGACTGTGGATTACATTGGGAAATGCAGCTCAATAATCATGAATCTTCTCTCTACATCTTGTAGCAAAGATAAATAATATGCCTTTGATGTTTTTGTTATAATGTCCTATTTTGTTTGTTTCTTTACTTTTACTTGTTTTCCCTGCTTGAAATCTAAGGGGGCTTCAGGGTCAGCATCTCCATACAACCATGAAACTATGGAGGAGTTAGGATATGGTGAAAATGGTGACCAACTGGGGATTCTTTTGAGAATCACATTGCATAAGTTTTTTAAGAGATGTCCAGACTTACACATACTCGTCTGATTTTTGATTATATGTGCACATAAACTGACAAAGAAGTTTACCTTGCTTGAGGCAATTGTTGTATCTAGAAAACTGTGAAAATTGAATTAAGTTACAGGTAGAATGCACTAGGGAACTCATTATTAAATGAAATCTTATTCTGAGTATTTTTGTAGAGTGGGGAATTATTTTGTAAAGTGAATAACATTCTCTAGTTTATATAATAGATCAGCTAGAAGTGAGGTATACAATATCACTATGTACTGCTCTTATAGACAATAATAGAACAACTGATATTTACATTATAATTTTTTTTTTAATCTCTGAGCTAAGTGAAATATCCAGAACTTATTTTTAGAGATTTTTCTTTGGAAAAAAGTCCAAGAATGTCACATTGTTTTTATAATATGCAATGGGTGTTGTTTTATATTGAAACTTCAACCCATTTTCCTCCTAGTGAAAAATGCTTTTTAGTCCTTCCTGAAATAAATATAATCTTTGAAATTAGAGTCAGTGTAAATCCAAAGGTAATGAGATTCAGTGTTTCATTGTAGCTGAATTAGATGGAGAACTTCAAATATTTATTTGAGGTTTAATTTGAGTGATTTAGGAAAACATTGAGCTTCCTCATTCATAAATGATAATTACTTCTCTTCATCAAATATTGCAGTGTATTCCCTTTCGCTATCAGTACAGTCTTGTTCAGATATGAACACTTTCATATCTCAAAGGGGACTTTTTTCATGTAACTTCCTTGGATTGCTTAACTTACAAAACCTTTAGAAATAGAGTTTGCGGTGCCCGTGTTTTGGAGTGTTTAGTTTTATATGGAAAAGGAGGTGAGAAGTAGAATAACATTTACATTGATTTTCTTTAAGGGTGTGCTCTACTGAGAAATAGTATTTTGTCTTACTAAAGCACATGTTTAAGAAATGGAGATTGCTGTCTTGCAAAACTCCCAAAATAAACTCCAGCAGCTTAAAATGCCTGTAGCCGCTAGTTGATTATAATTCTGTACTAAATCAAAAGTGACTGCATTTAAAAACTTCCATAAAGAAAAGCTTAGGCATTTCAAACAATTGCTTGGCCAATGCGAGATTCTTCATTTCTCTCCTTTCAGAATTTCCTTGAGGTAATGAAAAAAATATATCTATATATGTATATATAAATGAATTCTGTGAAGATATTTAGGAGTTGCCTAGAGGAGTCAGGGTACTACTTTGATAGTGATTAACAGTGTGATCACTATAGCAGTAGTTCTAAAAGTATACCAGATTTGTTATTTTGCCAGAATTTATTATTTATTTATTTATTTATTTATTTATTTATTTTTAGGATTTTATTTATTTATTTGACAGAGAGACACAGCAGGGGGAGTGGGAGAGGGAGAAGCAGACTCCCCACTGAGCAGGGAGCCCGACGCAGGGCTGGATCCCAGGACCCTGGGATCACGACCTGAGCCAAAGGCAGACGCTTAATGACTGAGCCACCCAGGCGCCCCTATTTTGCCAGAATTTAAATCCTTTTCCACCCACTTTATTTGTGACTCTTGAGTTTGCTCATTGCACTTGCTAAAGAAACTTATATTAAGCATTCTACTAATCAGGAATCCTTTGGGTGCAAATGACAGAAACCCAACTCAAACTAGCTTATGCATGAAAGGGGATATATTGGTTCATATGGAAAGTCCAGGTGACTTTAGGACTAGAAGAATCCAAAAACTCAAGTTGTCCAGAATCTAATAATTTATTGTAAATCCATTTTACCACTTGAATCATTCACTCTGAACCAACTTGGGTCAAATGATTATTGCTGAACGATTCTCTATGATGGATGGATGGAATATGCTGAAGTACCAAGCCAAGGGCATGTGCTCACCTCTGGAGCTAAAGAAATTGAGGCAACTCCATCTAAAAAAAAATGGAGTATGGGATGATCCTTCCCCAAACAGTGTTGTAAACAGCAGAAAGGGAAATCGTTACTGGGTAAACTTGAAACAACAAATGTCTAATGGAAGAAGACCCAACCTTAAAATTGGAAGATGTCCCTACATACTCACCTTCACTATCACCGGGGCTTCTAGACCTACCCCAGATACTAGAAGAGAAATTCTAATCAAGTGTTGTATGTATCCCAAAGACCAATAGTCTATTATTTATATCTATCTGTTCTATTTCTATTAAGGAGCCAATCAAAGAGTCAATTGGCTCTTGGTAGGTACTCAATAACTATGTCCTGATTGATCACCTTCCTCAGTGGTTGAACTAACTAGAATTGTCTCTTGTCCACAGCGTACAATCTGTGAATATGGTGTTGTATCAGCTCTTTGGAGATCATAAAATATGCATTTTGTTACTCATGAATTAGGAGATGGAAGCCAGAAATCTACTTACATTTCTTTCAACTCCCTTAAAATTTTATTTTCCCTCATGCTCCAGTTTGACAAGTGGCTCACGTAAATATCATTAGGTAAAAGAACAGAGCATTAGGGCCTAAACAAAGGATGTGTGGGTAATCTATTTCTGCATCTTAGCCAGTTCATTTTACTAAGATTTAGGAGAATGTGGGAAAACCTGCATTCATTCTCAAGTGCAACTCTTTTAGAGAACAGAATGGATGCTTCAGCTACAGAAACTTGAGATACTTAAGCAAGAATAGTCCTCTGAAGTCCTTTTGTGGCAGCCATAACCCAAATCAGTTCCGTCAGTATCTCTCCCCTGGCTGGCCCCTGTCTTTCCCCATGTGCACTTGACTCTTTCTTTTGTCTCTTCAAATTTTTGTTTGCTTTTCTGAAGTCATCATCATCAATTAATATTTGCCGGGGGCCCGCAGGGTCTAGCATGCCACTTCTCCATCTGTTATTCAACAATGCAGACGTGGTGGTCCCACCCCTTTTTGGTTTGAATCACATTATTATGTGCTATTTTCAGCATCTTCCACCTGCTGTCCTCCAAGCATTCTCAAATCCCATGTGTTTGTTCTGCTCCATTGTCCTCCCCAGTGGTTTGGCTTTCTCAGCATTGCTCAATGGTGAAAAATTTAGGTCCCATCCCTGATACTGAATTCCAGCTCTGCCACTTTCTAATTTATATGACCTTAGGGGGCTTTTGGAGTCTTTCTGACTTTTTTCCCCCTTTCCCATAAATGAAGCATAATACATTTGTCTGTACTGTATGTAGATTCTAGAGTATGGGATTTTGTTGTTAAATTTAAATGATAATTTCATTTAGGTAGAGAGTGTGTCGTGTTTCTTGGCACATGTTAAGTTCACAAAACTGGACACTTCCCTTGTTATCTATGGATTAGAATGGGTGGGTGAGTGACACAAATCATAATCAGCAGGTAGCCATCAGCACCATTAGTAAGCAGCATCTCCAGCCCATTTCAAAAGCACATTCAGGTACTCCTGTCATGTCACTTTTTAAAACATTTTTATCAGCATGCTAGACAGAATATGGATGACTATTCTGGTGGACTTTGGCCTTGCAGTCTTTCCAAGTTTATTCTTTTCAGGTTTCCCTCCAGAGCTCTCCTCCCTCTATTCTTCCAAAGTTGCTATAAAGACTAGCAACTAAAATAAGATTCTCAGTAGTGGTCATGACGTGTAAGTATTTTTCTAGGCAAAAGCAAAGACTTTTCAGTAAAGATTCTGCTGCTTTTCTTTGTGGGAGAAGCCTGGCTTTAAAATCCAAGCCATTTGGCAATATTAACTGGGTCGATTTCAGCACATTACATATTGTGTTAGGGGCCTGTACACACTGACTAGTCAGGCACTCGGGGAACAAACACCAAGTGAATGATATGTCATAACAGACAAATGGACCCTTTAAACTAGACGACACGAAGGGTGTTTTCATTGGCATGGCTAGTTTCCTGTCAATCAGCCCGTGCCCCACTCTAATTATGGCCATGGCATTGGGTTGATGCTCTGGGATCAAAAATGAACCATCAGACGTGGCTCTTGTTTTGAAGGGGTTTATGATCAAGTTGGGAAAAGGAGCATAACGATATGAACACTTAAGGCACAGTAAAGGAAAACTCATGATAGTTAGTTGTATGTAAGTGCCAAATGAGTGGTCTGGGCACTAAGTATAGCTATTCTGCTACAAGTCCTTCAATTCGGGCTCAAAGGCAATGTTAAATTGGTGGACAGGTATAAATTGTTCTGCGTTATTGAGTCAAAACATAATTTGCCCGGGTACGTGGGGTGAGCTAGCTGTCACAAATGTTTGCTGGGTGGCCTTTCCTTCTCTTATGATTGGCAAGAAAAGCGTGAAACCACTCTCTCATCAGATAACTCTTCCCTCCCCCAACCCCAGAAGGCCAGCACAAAGCAGGCAGGCATCTGCAAACAGTGGAGCAGTTGGCCCAAGGTGATTTGTTTGTAGTCAAAGACAGAGGTGGGGCATACTCAAGTGTTTCTGTTTGGTCCGGGAATGTTGGAAGAGCCCATATCTCACACCTCCCTGTCCTGGATGTCCCTCTCAGTAGATGGACCCAAGACTCATTGAAATGAGAAACAAGCATAGCCTTCAAGGATTAAAAAAAAAAAAAAAAAAAAGCGTAGGTAGTTTTGAAGCTAATCACCTGGTTAAGATGAGATCATCACCTGGTAAGACAAGATCTTGAAACTCACATTGTCATTATTACTACATTTACCATATTTTCTATACAGTGTCTTAATAAGTGGTGAAAAGTAATAGTTGACGACGCTGAGAACTTATGATCACTTATCCCTGTAGTGAGGACTGTGTACCAAGGTATATTTGTTAATGCTCCAAATATCCTCTTTCCTCCCTTTACTAGTCATACCCTTGAACTACGTGACCCTTGTCAGGGTCTTCACAAGCAGATGCTCACAGGACACTTGGGGTGCAAGATGCTTAGTGGGGATCCACATCTGTGAAAGAAAGGAGAAGGGAACAGGTTTGGGCAGAGGGACAAGTAAGACGGTGGTGTGAACCTGGCAAAGCCAGCGGGGTGCAGCAGAGTGAATATCCCATCAGAGTTTCCCCGCAGTGGGCTGAAATGTCTGGGTCTTTATGCCCTACGTCTCTCAGGCTTTGGATGCAGGCTGCCCCGGGAATGGTGTGACCTTTACCAAAGAGGCTCTCTGCAGCTGAGGCAGACTCTGTAGGACTGGCAGCTGTGGTTGCCTGCTGACCTCGCCTTCCACAGCTGGGCAGCTGGTCCTGCAGTGAAGAGGTCCCTGAGTGGTACGTTTCTGTATCTACCATCATCTTACTAACTCCCTAAAGTGGGAAGATCACCATCCCTATCCCCGAGGAGTTCTTGTGGGGATTCAGTGAGATTTTACGTTTAAGTACTCAGCCAGTGGTTAGAGAAAATAATTGCTCAATAATCCTTTTATTTAAGCCTATGCAGCAGACAATACTTTTTCCCAAGGCTTTTATTTATTTTTTTTACAATTATTATTTGTTGTGGTAAAATATACATAACATAAAATTCACCATTTTAACCATTTTATTTTATTTTTTCTTTAAATTTTGTATTATGTTAATCACCATACATTACATCATTAGTTTTTGATGCAGTGTTCCATGATTCATTGTTTGTGCATAACACCCAGTGCTCCATGCAGAACGTGCCCTCCTCAATACCCATCACCAGGATAACCCATCCCCCTCCCCCCTACCCTCTAGAACCCTCAGTTTGTTTTTCAGAGTCCATCGTCTCTCATGGTTCGTCTCCCCCTCTGACTTACTCCCCTTCATTCTTCCTCTCCTGTTATCTTCTTCTTTTTCTTTTTTCTTAAAATATGTTGCGTTATTTGTTTCAGAAATACAGATCTGTGATTCAACAGTCTTGCACAATTCACAGCGCTCACCGTAGCACATACCCTCCCCAATGTCTATCACCCAGCCACCCCATCCCTCCCACCCCCAACCACTCCAGTAACACTCAGTTTGTTTCCTGAGATTAAGAATTCCTCATATCAGTGAGGTCATGTGATACATGTCTTTCTCTGATTGACTTATTTCACTCAGCATAACACCCTCCAGTTCCATCCACGTCGTTGCAAATGGCAAGATCTCATTCCTTTTGATGGCTGCATAATATTCCATACATCATTAGTTTTTGATGTAGTGTTCCATGATTCATTGTTTGTGCATTTTAACCATTTTAAGTGTACAGTTCAGTGGCATTAAATACATTCACGTTGTTGTGCGGCCCTCACCACATCTGTCCCAGAACTTTTTCTTCTCCCCAAAGGAAAACTCCATAGATTAAGAATTAACTACCCTTTCTCTTTTCTCCCCCAGCCCCTGGCAACCACCATTCTACTTCCTGTCTCTATGAATTTGACTACTCATATAATGAGTATACTCATATGGTACCTCATATCAGTGGAATCACGCAATATCTGTTTTATTGTTCCTGGCTTATTGCGCTTAGCCTAATGTCTTCAAGGTTCATCCATATTGTAACATGTGTCAGAATTTCCTTCTGTTTTAAAGCTCAGTGATACTCCATTGTTCATACAGACCACATTGTGTTTATCCATTTATCTGTCAGTGGACACTTGAATTGCTTCCACCTTTTGGCTATTGTGAATGATGCTGCTATGAGCATTGGTGTGCAAGCAGGGACTACCATTTAAAAACAAACAAAAAAATCCCAGCTTTATTGAGATAAAATTGACATATAACATTGTATAGGTTTAAGGTGTACAGCTTGTTGTTTTCGGGCGTTCATATGTTGTAACATGATTACCACCACAGCCTTAGCTAACACCTCCATCCTGCCACAAACTACCATTTCCTTTGTGTGGGGAGAACACTTAGGGTTTACTCTCTTAGCATCTTTCAAGTGAATAATACGGTGCTACTAGCTGTAATCACCATATTCTATGTTAGATCCCCACAGTTGCTAAATTTGTAACTGGAAGTTTGTCCCCTTTGATTGATATCTCTCTATTTTCCCTTTCCACTAGCCTCTGGTAACCACCACTCTACCTTGTTTCTCTGAGTTCAGCTTTTTTAGGTTCCACATATAAGTGATGTCCTACAGTACTTGTCTTTCTCTAACTTATTTCACTTAGCCTAATGCCCTCAAGATTCATCTAAGTTGTTGCACATAGCAGAATTTCCCTCTTTCTCCTGGCTGAAAAATACTCCATTATATTCCATATATAGCTCCAATATACGATTTTATATAGTATGTATAGATATATGTGTGCATCCTGATTTCTATCCATTCATCCGCTCTGTTGGAGTACACTTAGGCTGTTTCCATATCTAGGCTGTTGTGAATAATGCTGCCGTGAAGGTGGAGGTGCAGATATCTCTTTGAGATCAAAGCAGGTATTATCCTTAATCCCATTTTCTAGATAAGAAAACGCAGCTCAAACAGATCAAAGGGGTAGGGTCCCCAACCAAATCTGCATCTGTCCGATTCTGAGTCCAAGCTCTCCACGGCTATCTCTGCCCCCTCGCTCCTTTGACAAGTATGACAAATACCCTAAATAATGCTCTGTCATGCGTGAGGCTATCGCAGGCGACAGCTCTCTCCTGTGAAAGGTGTTCTAGCTAGCCGGCTAGCAGGGGCAACTTTTCAAAGCACCGTGGCCCACTTTCAGTTTGAACCCTCTCTATTTGTTCACTCACTGCCCCACACCTACTTCTTCCTTCTTGTTGAGCTCCTTCAAGGTGAAGGAATCCATAATGTCAGGAACTACCCCTACTCTTCTAACTTCTTAATTCTTTTAACCTTTCTACTAACCTGATGGGGCAGGTATTGTTATTATTATCCTCCCGTGTTGTGTATGAGGCAATGGGGTCCCAGAGAAGTTAAACCTCCCCACCCCCCACCCAGGGTTCACACAGCTAGTAAGCAGCGGAGCTGACACAGGCAGCTCATTCTCTACACAAAACAATGCCGCATCTTGGACCAGAGAGAAATTCAGACCCACTTGTAGAGGCAGCATCTCAGAGTTAGAAGACGACCCTCCAGCCGAGCCTAGACAAACATAGCTCCCGCAGTTCTATCATTCAGAGCCTGCTGCCCGCCATCTCTGCCCACACGCTCTAGCTGAGCTCAGGTCTTCCCTATTCACAGCAGGCTGAGCAGCAAACCCGGAGGCGATTGCAGCTGCCTCGCTATTCTGCAGCCCTCTTGGGTGCGGAAGCTGTTGGAGGGAGGCACGGCAGATCATTTGTAATACGGCTGCTTTCTCCTCCACCTAGCTGGAGCCAAGGTCTGGGGTTGGGGGGAGGGAGAGAGACAGAGAGACTCAGAGACAGAGACACAGAGAGATGCTGCCTACTGCCTCTGTATTTATCCCAAATCCATATATTATTTTGGAACATTCAGTATTGCAGAAATATGTGGAGGGATACATCAACTCCTTTTGCCATCTGGTCTCTGAGAACCTTCCCAAGAACTGTAGCTTCATTTAATTTTGTTGTATTCCTTTCTCAACCTTTTTGTGCTTTCCATCATCTTTTCTTGGCTGCATTTTTGGGTTTGTTTTGCCCTCAGTTTTTTGCTCCTTTAGCTGCTTCTGAGTTTTAGTTTTTAAAAAGAAATACCAGCTCTCACTAATTAGAGTTGTGCCAGATTCTTTATTTGGCATGGCACTACCTCATGGCTATTTTTTTAACTTTCATCTGGAGCCTTGGAGTGATGTGTGGATTTTTTTTTTTTTTTTAATGCCCCAACCAGATGCACCAACCAGCTTGAAGGTTGGTATTGAGGAAGTGGTAGGACTCTGTGGTCTTAGTTTCTTGACAGTGCCTTCATGTTCCCATGAGATGAGCATAGTGGACAAGGCCCAGTCATTGCTACATGGTTCCAAAGTCCTTTTAAATGAACAGAAGGGTTGGCACTAATCTAATGGGAATGCAACTCCAGCAAGGTTACTCAGAACATACTGGGCAAAGGTTTCTCACCATTTAAATGGGAGATTACAGATACGCCAAGGAAGAAGGCTAGAATGATCCATGTTGTCATGGATGAGAGTTGGACATCATTATGAACACATATTTGGCTTCATATAGATGCAGATGGTTAAATATAGAAATATTTATATATATGGATTAGTGTGTACCTACATCTTCTTGCTCTGTCAGCTAAGAGGAACTAGAAGCAGTTCATACCCCAGCATCAGTGAGCACATCTACACTCACATCTTGGTTTCTGATACCATTCTCCAAAAAAAGGGAATGAGGGCTCCTTGGAAAAATGGCTGCTTGTAGGACTGAGTATAAAATCTATGAGATGAGCCTGATACTGAACTTCTTACAATATAAGAAGGCAAGGAAGTGCTTAGAACAACAGCAAAGAAGAAACCATGGTGAAGTATGTCTCCTGAATGAGAAATAAAGAGGGTTATCACGAGTTACATGGACAGTTTCTGACCACATTTCACTCTTATTAAAAACCAGGTGCTTGGCAGTAACGGCTGACTTTAAACAGTCTCTGTTTATTTTGGCTCTTTTTGCTCTTCCTGTGAGTAGGTGAGACCTGAATTCTTCTCCTTAGGTTCACAACCACAGAGCTGCCCTAGGCTAGTTTTGAAGACGGGGGCAACCTGCAATGAGGAGAGTGAAAAATAAATCACATTTCCGAGGAGAAAATCAAGTCATTGCAACTCAATTATTAATGCACAGAACTCTTATGTAATGTAGCAGCCCAATTAACAGGTGTCTCTTGAGGAATAATCAAGGCTTAATTTGGCACGATAATTAGTAACCTCCCCTCCCAGCTTTGGATGGAGGCCCCTGCAGGACAGCCTGATGGCTGGTAATGAGGCAGTGTCACTGACTTTGCAGCCATGTTAATTGTATCTTTCTGTGCATGGGGACAAAACAGATTTACTTGTTTCTAGATGCTGGGATGTGCCACTGGTCTAATAGAGTTGTACTCATTTTCTGGTCTTGCCAACCCTGGCTGTTCTGAAGGGCAGCGCTGTTATACTTTTGAGATTTCTTTAATTGGCTGAATGTAATGGCTACTCTGCAGATTTTTTTTTTTTTTTTTTTGGATAGACTTGGTGGCACAGTTCCAGTCTTACAAGACATATGGCCAGAGTTGACATGTTCTTAGGATAACATGTCCCGTTTTGTGTATCTGCATAGGTATCTATCTCCTGCATGTGTCCCAGGGCACTCTTGTTTGTTACAATTAAATGCTGGACCTGTATAGTGGCAGAAAACAGGAAATATGAACTGTTACAAAAGTGTGTTATTTTTACCAAAAAATAGAGAAAGGCACAGAGAACAAAGAGAAAACAATCACCTCTAAGCATCCTTCAACTGAGATATACCCACTATTAACATTTGGCATGCTGTCTTTCCAGTTACACACACACACACACACACACACACACACACACACACACACACACACACACACCCCTCACCACATATACCTGTTTATTTAGATGTGATTTCCGTTTGCAAAATTGGGATTGGGTATGCATGCTCTTTTGTTAATATGTTGTTTAATCTTAGCAACTGTTTTTGAATTAGTTCTACCCCAGGTTTTCCTAAACTGTCCTCTGAAGTTTGGGATCTGCTAATCTGAGAATTAAGCTGAGACAATATGTATTTTCTTTTTCCCTCTTGGTACCATGCAATGAACATTCCTGTATAAAAGTTTTTGTTTAAATATTAAAAAACATTTAGGAGAAAAGCCATTTTTTCCTTAAACACAAGATAAGAGCCCTTGCCATGGTTTTCCTGAAACTACACTTGTTAAAATGCTATTGCACATTTAGATAACTTTTCATTTTGAAAAAAATTTGTTACTGTAAACATCACTGCAGTGAACATCCTTGAAATATACATCTTTGAGTATATCCAGTATTTGCCTGAATCAATCCATACATGAGTCAGATGTCAAAAGGCATATATATTTTAAGGTTTTGGACTTACTTTTGGTGAATTTCTGTCTCCAGACGGTCATGTGCATTTACAAACCCACCCACAAAGCACATGAAACTCCCTGCTCTTGGTTTCTGCTCTGAAGTACATTTTAATTCTGGATTCTGCAACTTTAGTGGTGATGCAGGAGACCAGAAGAGAAAGTTTATTAAATTCTTATTTATGTATTCAATTTGCATCAGCCTTTTCCTTCCCCAAGCTCAAGGCACCACATGGAAAACATTAAACTTGTAACTCTTAGCTTGTTACTCTGAGAGAGAGGGGCCAAGGAGAAGATGGGGGAAATGGGTAAACAGTGTGGCTGGAAGGAGCGTGCTGTTCTGCAAAGTAAAATCTGGGACTAACAATTAGCTCAAGCTATGGAGGATCATCTGAGGTTCGATCTCAAAACCCTTGCTCCAGAATGAAGCCCTTTTCCCTCCCTCCTCTTGATTTCCTTTTATGTGGGTAGTAGGAAAGGCCACAGTGAATGTCTGCATTTGGTCGCTCCCACAGACACCTGGCCGAATGGGCTGGTGGGGCAGAAGACCAGCTCCATCTTCTCTCACCAAGCCCTGCTCTCTCAGGGATGAGTCCCTGCTAGAGGGTCACGCTTTCTTATCTTGCACAAAGTCATTGTATGCACTAGCAGAGATCCTGCAAGCAACACCACTGTCTTCCCAGCTACCTTGAGGCCATAATCTATTTTCTTTTCTGTCTCTTTTCTTAAATAAGTGAGGATTAACTTCTGAGATGATACGGTTTTACAGCTAACATTCTGGTGAAAAATGTCCCTTTCTCCAACACCACCCAGTGGGGGTCTGTTAGGATGTTTTTCGCCATGTTCCTCCCCCCACCCCACTCTGTTAGACAATCCCATACCAGTATTTTTTCACCCAGTGATTTAAGATTCTCTTAATTGCTTTACTGGAGGAAAATAGAACACATTTTAAGCCAACAGCTGAGCGATTTGCTATGACAATTCTGCCACTATGCATTCGCTTAATTTCCAATTAATCAAACATTCAATAAATCATTAGTATAATTATACCTGCCCTCATCTTCTTGCCCCAGCGCATTAGCTCAAAGCAGGCAGCCTCCTTGCCCGGCTGTGGGGAAGGTGTTCATTTGTCTGCCCTGGGTGGGTGTGCATCCTTGCTCCCTGTGAGCCTTGAGAAATGACGGGTAAGAAATTGTAATTATTTCAGGCACCGCAAGTTTGCTTGGTTTCCCTCTTCTCTGCTTCTCACTCCAATGCTTTCCCAACAACTTAAGCCAACATCATGGCATCCCAGTAGCAGTGGCTGGTTAATTTCAGCAAGTTTTTTTTTTTTAATCATTTTTATTTCCCGACTGTGCCTCTTTTCTAATTACACCATCTCCCCAGGTGAGCGATAATTCCCTCATCACCATATATCTCAAGCACAGATTATTAAAATAATATAGCTTATGTCATATAAATGTAACAGAAAGTATCTTAAACATGCTTTATTGAAAGCTGGTAAATTGGTTCAACAGATGAATGTTTTAAGGCCTGTTTTTAAAAGGTTGCACAAGTTTAAACCCACTGAATTGCTGCTGCAGTTTCATGCGAGCAGACGCAATTATTTTAAGCATCTAACTGTGCAAAAGACAGTTCTGAAAGGGAAAGAGCTAAATTCTCTGAGATTAATTAAAGGGTTTCGTTTTGCTCTTGATTTAAAAATAAATTTCAAGCATGCATCACTTGTTATTCTCTTGAAGAATTTGCATTACAGGGTTTAAAAAAAAATACCGAGAACGTTAAGCTTCATGAGTTCTTCATACAATATAACTGGCAGCTCGTAAAAAGAAGGGTTGACCTATTGTTGTAACAGCATATTCTCCTACATTCCTACATACTTCTTTATACTTTTCCATTTGTGAAGGGCATTAATCTTAAAACTCATTTCCAATGTAAGATTGTGCATTTACATGAATTTCCCATAAGATTGCTCTTGATTCGATCTATGCCCATTGATTTAATTTCTTTTACCTCTCAGAGCTGGTGGTGCTGAAGGGTTTATGGTAATTATAGTGTTGTGGGTTTCAGTGGAACTGTTCCCTGGTACCTTAAGTGTGGGTTTGATTCTCTCTAAGTTCGCACAGCCCTGGAGATAGTGCGGCAAATATCTCTGAGGCAGCGAGCTCACAGGCCAGATCAGAATCCTGGCTGGTGCACAGGCTGAAGACAATGGGAAACTGGAGAGGGAATGGCCCAGGGCTACTGGCCAGATGGATTGCTGTTCTAAGGGGGCCCTTTGAGGTGAATCACTTGGCAATTTTGTGAGTTGGCAGACGGTACAGCCACCTGTGCTCAATGTGAAATGAGATACAGGCAACCTACTGGTCTGAAATATGCTGCTCACCCTTTGAGAGATGGCACAGTGTAGCAAGAGGTGATTTTCCTAATAGAAGGGTATGGTAGAAGACAACCACAGCAAAAATACAGTGGGTTTTGAGTTGGACTGACTAGGGTTCAAAAATCTCACAACCCGCCTTTTTTTTGCAACGGGTTTGCCGCCAGAACACAGGTGTCGTGAAAACCACCGCTCAACCTAAACCAAAATGGGAAAGGAAAAGACTCACATCAACATCGTCGTCATTGGACACGTAGATTCGGGCAAGTCTACCACTACTGGTCATCTGATCTACAAATGTGGTGGGATCGACAAAAGAACTATCGAGAAATTTGAGAAGGAGGCTGCTGAGATGGGAAAGGGCTCCTTCAAGTATGCCTGGGTCTTGGATAAACTGAAAGTTGAGTGTGAACATGGTATCACCATTGATATCTCCCTGTGGAAATTCGAGACCAGCAAGTATTACGTGCCCATCACTGATGCCCCAGGACACAGAGACTTTATCAAAAACAGGATTACAGGCACATCTCAGGCTGACTGTGCTGTCCTGATTGTTGCTGCTGGTGTTGGTGAATTTGAAGCCGGTATCTCCAAGAATGGGCAGACCCGTGAGCACGCCCTTCTGGCTTACACACTGGGTGTGAAACAACTAATTGTTGGTGTTAACAAGATGGGTTCCACTGAGCCACCCTACAGCCGGAAGAGATACGAGGAAATCGTTAGGGAAGTCAGCACCTACATTAAGAAAATTGGCTACAACCCTGACACAGTAGCATTTGTGCCAATTTCTGGTTGGAACGGTGACAACATGCTGGAGCCAAGTGCTAACATGCCTTGGTTCAAGGGATGGAAAGTCACCCGTAAAGATGGGAATGCCAGTGGAACCACACTGCTTGAAGCTCTGGTTTGCATCCTGCCACCAACTCGTCCAACTGACAAGCCCTTGCGTCTGCCTCTCCAGGACATCTACAAAATTGGTGGTATTGGTACTGTCCCTGTGGGCCGAGTCGAGACTGGTGTTCTTTAACCTGGGATGGTGGTCACCTTTGCTCCAGTCAGTGTTACAACTGAAGTAAAGTCTGTTGAAATGCACCATGAAGCTTTGAGTGAGGCTCTTCCTGGGGACAATGTGGGCTTCAATGTCAAGAACGTATCTGTCAAAGATGTTCGTCGTGGCAATGTGGCTGGTGACAGCAAAAATGACCCACCAATGGAAGCAGCTGGCTTCACGGCTCAGGTGATTATCCTGAACCATCCAGGCCAAATCAGTGCTGGATATGCACCTGTGCTGGATTGTCACACGGCTCACATTGCTTGCAAGTTTGCTGAGCTGAAGGAGAAAATAGATCCTCGATCTGGAAAAAAGCTGGAAGATGGTCCCAAGTTCTTGAAATCTGGTGACGCTGCCATTGTTGATATGGTTCCTGGCAAGCCTATGTGTGTTGAGAGCTTCTCTGACTATCCTCCTCTGAGCCGTTTTGCTGTTCGTGACATGAGACAGACGGTTGCTGTGGGTGTCATCAAAGCAGTGGACAAGAAGGCAGCTGGAACTGGCAAGGTCACCAAGTCTGCCCAGAAAGCTCAGAAGGCTAAATGAATATTATCCCCAATACCTGCCACCCCAGTCTTAATCAGTGGTGGAAGAACGGTCTCAGAACTGTTTGTGTCAATTGGCCATTTAAGTTTAATAGTAAAAGACTGGTTAATGATAACAATGCATCGTAAAACCTTCAGAAGGAAAGGAGAATGTTTTGTGGACCATGTTTTTGTGTGTGTGTGTGTGTGTGGCAGTTTTAAGTTATTAGTTTTTAAAATCAGTACTTTTTAATGGAAACAACTTGACCAAAAATCTGTCACAGGATTTTGAGACCCATTAAAACAAAAGTTTAATGAGAAAAACAAAAAAACCCCAAAAATCTCACAACCCAATTTTCATCTACAGTAGCACTGCCCAGTGAAACATGGTGCAAGCTACATATGTCATCTTGGTTTTTCTAATAGCTACATTAAAAAAAAAAATAGAAAGAAACAGGTGAAATTAATTAAATACATTTCATTTAATTCATTATATCCAAAGTATTATCCGTTCAGCCTGTTGTCAATATAAAAAGATATATTCCCTTTTTCACACGAATTCTTTGAAACCCACTGGGTATTTTACACCTACAGCACATTTCCCTTTGGACTTGACATGTTCCAGGTGCTCAGTAGTCACCTCATATGGTGACCACTACCATATTGAATAGTGCAAATCTAGCTCATACGTTATCAGGATATTCCCAGTTGCAAGAGAGGAAAACTAAATTCAGATTAACTTCAGCAAGAAAAGACCTTTTGTTTCAAATATGACTAGATCTAGAAACCCAGATGTTGCTTTCAAGAGAATTTCCATGTTTAGGCTCCAGTAGCTCTTATGTGGTCAGTTAGACGGTAGGAAAATGGCCTGTGGCTACCCCAAACCTATGTGGCTCTTAAGTTTGTGACTTCAGAGGATGAGAGACCATCTTCCCCCACAGGTCTAGTAAAAACAAATTAGGAAGTACCCTTTCCAGAAGAAAGGAAAGGTGATGATGGCCAGATCCATCCAGGCTGCGTACAGCGCACACAGGCATTCCCCAAAAGGACCATGAGGGGGCAAAAACAACACATACCCACTGCAAATGAAATGATACAACCTACTTTAAAGGTTGTCATAAAGACTGCTCAGGCCAGAACTTTGGAGTCATTCTTGATTCCTCTATTTCTTAAATATGGTGCTTTTATTCCCTCCCCCAGGAAAACTAGTTGACATCCTAACATATCAATGAATGTGCTACTTCCCATTGCTGTGACCATCACCCTGTCTCAGGTCCCATCATCCCTCGCCTGGATCACTGATGCACCCCCCTACCTCTGCTTCCACTGTGGTACCCCTCTCCCCCTATGACTTCCATCTCCCTGAGAATAAAAGCCAATGTCTTTGTCATTTCCCACAAGCCCCCCACACTCCAGTCCCTACCAGCGTTCTCACCTTGTCCCTTGTTCCTTCTCTCCTCACTGACCCCGGGCCTGCCACCCTGGCCTCCTTGCCCCAGACTTGGTTCTCCTTTGAGATCTTTGCATTGTATGTGTTTCCTTTGCCTGGAGTAACCTCTTCCAGTGACTTCTAGGTCTTGAACCCCCCAACTTTAGGTCTTGACTCAAATACTGCTTTTTCAGTGAAACTTGTCGTATTGAAAATTTTACCTCCCTACATTTCTCATCCCCATCCTTGCCTCTTAGCTAATGCATTTAGCATTACATAACATGTTTTAGTGATTTTGTTCTCTCTGTCTCTCTCTGCCTCTCTCTCTCTGTCTCTCTCTCTCACACACACACTAGATTGTAAGCTCCACAAAGGCAGATAGATCTTAGGCTCAAATGAATTAATGATGTGCTTGAGATATGGACATACTCAATGAAGAGTAGCCATCACCATTATTTGACACCAGAGGCTGTTTCCACATACAATGAGGATAAGAAACAAAATGGAACCCTGCTATGAACAATTATGTGCCAACACCCACAGTCTATAGGGTATTGTAACTGTCTGGGTCTCCCAAATATACATGTGTCCATATGTGCCTGACACCACATATTTGAAGTGGTACATCTGTTCTAGCCATGAACTAGTTAATTGGCCTCATGACCAGGCCACAGTGATAGCACTGAGAAAGTTTTACTATGCACCATCTTGACCTTTTCTCTCATGCTAGAATTGTTCTTCCCCAGTCTTCTCCATCTCAGTGGGTGGTGTCTACCAATTGCCCAGGGCATCATCTTAAAGAATTCAACCTAGCTCAACATCCAAGCCTCAGTCCCAATTCCTTCCATAGCAGGATATTATAATTTAATCATTCATTATTACATTCATTTATCCAGAAATGTTTAATTGAAAACCCATCATGGGGTAGGTAGTTTGATAGGCATAGCAGCCAAAATACTTCCCAAGGATCTCCAAAAATGTGCCCACTTCCCTCCAACTCCTCCTTCCACTTCCTTAGTCCAGGACACCATTTTGTAGTTGGACTGTACAATCTCTGCCTCACCATTCTCATGCTGTCTCTCAATCTTGCCTTTCTCCAAGCCGTACTCTGCTCAGAGCCAGGATAATCTTGTATTCTTCACCTGCAACTCTGATTATATCACTTCCCTATTTTTCAATAACTGTCCCTCACTGCTCATGGGGTAAAGTCCCAGAGTCCCATGAGAGTCTTCATCATCTGGTCCCTGCTAATCTCCTTACTCCTGTCTGTTATCAAACTCTTTTAAACTCTAAACCCCAGACCAGGATCTCTCACACTCAGCACTGTTGACATTTTGTGTTGGGCCATTTTTTGTTGTGGGGCCTTCCTGTGTACTGAAGGGTGTTTAGCAACATCCCTGGCCATTAGCACCCTTTCCCAGTTGTGTCAATCAAAACTCTCCCCCAAACATTGTCAATTGTCCCTTTCCCTTACGTCCAGGTCTTGGACGTTCACGTATTAAAAGTCAGGCCATAATGCTTGGACATTGTAAAGGTGAGGGGATATGCTTGGGCATATCCCCCATGTCTGCTACACGTGGTAATTCCAAGATTTTGAGTCTACAATACTCTGAGATGGGCAGCGCCATTTTCAAAACAGTGGAACTTATTAGGAGGGCTGTTTTGTTTCTTAGAAGAGCAAGCGCTACGTCCTCAAGAAGTTGCATTTGAGATTCTGGTGGCTATCAGAATAAGGTCTCTAGAAGGTAACTGGAAATAGGGAAGCTAAGAGAGGAAATAGATTGGAACTGAAGAATCTAGGTGTGGAGGCATGTTTGTGGAGATGGTAGTTAAATCTCAAAGAGAAAGGTAGGAGGTGTGGGGAGGAGGGATAACTGGAGAAGACTGTATTTGGGATTAGCTTTGCTACTTCTAACGTCTGTGTGTGGCTGTGGGAACTGGTGAATGCAGTGATGACTGCCACTTGGGACTAAGCCACAGCGTTTCCAAATAAAGACTTTAACAAACACTCCTCAGAATGAATTTAAGGGGCTAAACCTTATCACTCACACACACATAACAGGGAACCTTCCCCTGAGGCAATGCAGGAGAAAGTTTTAAACTTTTTTAAAACCTGTTCTACTGAATTATCTTCAAAAGTGCTTTAGAGTGTGGGACCACAGTGAGGAGGGACAGATGGGGTTAGTGATTTTGAATGCTACAGCTTTATCTTGGTACAATATAAATATGTGATGCTATTTAATGCAGCAAGCCATTAGGTTAATAAACAAATGATTGCCAAGTTTGTAATTGGCAAGGAAGGAGGTTATAATCTATAAGGAGCTTTGTGTCCCAACCAATTTATTCTCTAACAGAACTTCATTGCCTCAGTTGCCGGAAACTCCTGAGGAGCCTTAAGAGCTAAAAACCCAGATTGGCTAAGCTTGGTTTCTCTAGAGACTTTTCCTTTTTGGCTCCATCTCCAACCCAGATAAGACACTTGAAAAACCCATTTCTTTACAGTGCAGCTGCTCCCCTGGCCCAGTAATGCCTGCTTTGTTGTTGGTGGGTGACTTTATTTTGAGAATTGGAAAGAAGTGAGTGGCATGGTAGAATCCATTTTAAATCCTTGTAGGCTACACAAAATCAGGAAATAAAATGGTGTGTTTCATGAGAACATTAACTAATACTGTCCAGATTTCTTAGCAGAGTATGAAGGCCCTTTGGGATCAAGTTTCTGCCAATGACTGCAGTAATATGCTGCTCCTTTCTCCTTGGTTCGTTGGTTAATGCAGAACCACCAGGCACAATTGACCAGATTTGTGGTGCCCACTCCAGGGGATATCATGAACCTCACAACCTATATGAATGGAGCTACTACAGTTGCATGAGCTCACCTTGCATGATTGTGCACCATGGGCCTAGTGGAGAGATGAGTTTTTGGAGTTACATTGGCGTGAGATAAATCCCATAGAAAAAAGAAGGACCTTGGATAGATTTCTTCATTTTTATAAAATCGAGGATTACAATAAACCTCTCTCATACCATTGTTATTAAAACTGATACAAGAGTAGATTTTTTTTCATTTTGTTTTGCTTTATTTTGTTTTACTGCAGTCCTCATAGTATGTGGCCAACTCTATTTTCACATGTCCATTGCTGCAGCAAAAATCTGTATGCTTGTTACCTGTCTGGCCAGCATTTACTCTCCCATCTTCTAGGAATGGAGCCCATCTCAGAATTGTTTGAGCAGCTACAACTTACAGTTCCTATTATTCAGACAGGACTGACACCTCCTTCTAACTCTGGAAATCTGCCCATGACTCAGGCTTGTCCATTCAGCCTTTCTCATTCTTCTGGACATGGTGATGGGCTTACCAATGGACATGTAACCAGGAAAGAGACTCTTTTCCCTAATACTCTATTTTTCCTTATATCCTAAATGAATAGGATATAAGCTTGGGATATCTGATGGTCATGTTGTAGTACGTGGCTGTTGTAGACTGAACATTTATGCCCTCCCCAAAATTCATATGTTGAAATCCTAACCCCGAATGTGATCGTGGGGCTATTGGGAGATGATTCAGTCATGAGGGTGGAGTCCTCACAAATGGGATTTGGTGCCTTTATAAGAAGAAACGAGAGTCTGCACATATGTGTGTGCTCTCTCTCTGCTTTCTATCATGTAAGGATACGACAAGAAGATGGCCATATGCGAACCAGGAGGTGGGCTCCTGCCTTACATCAGTTCTCTTGGTGCCCTGGTCTTGAACTTCCTAGCCTTCAGAACTGTTAGAAGTAAATGTTTATTCTTTAAGCCACCCATTCTTCAGTATTCCGTTATAGCAACCTGAATGGACAATGAATGGGAAAATCCGGTCTGAACACAAAACAAAATGTTAAAAATATTTTTTTTTCTGAAATAATTTGAATGTCAGCACTTGTATCTAATGGACCCTGAAGCCCTGAAGTTTTCATTTTTGTGATAAATCACCCCCACCCCAGATTTGTATATAAGGTAGTTCAAAATATGGTACTCAGTTGTGCACTGTCTAATAGAGTCTACTCTACTAGAGCATGAGAAATTTGAGAGCAGGGTGGTGTATCTGCATGACACACTTTGGCATTCATTATGTCAAGTTCAAAAATGCCCAAACTTAGATGTTCAGAGGCAGAGATTTAACAATCGAAAATCTTGCATAGTCAACCAGATGAATTAAGATAGCCTGTGAGCCTGAGACACCTAAGTCATTTTTTACCTAGAAATATAGCAATTTTTATATGTCACATCCTGGATCGACTCTCTCTGTCAGCTCAGCAAGTGTCTTTGGAACTGACAAGTGATAAACCAGTTGAGAGCCCCGGTCATGTGGTTTGGTTATTGATGGTGCTGCTTGTCCAGGGATGTGTCATTAGCATGTGTTTTGGAGGCTATGAGTCTGTACATGTACTCAAAGGAAAGAGGAGTTCTTCACATAGTCCTTTGATTTACCCAGAGAGAGAATGGCTTCTGCCCAGAGGGGTCCTAGAGTTGAAGGCATGAGGTCTTTGTCTTCTTTGAAAGCCAGTGACTAGTTCTCACCCAGCTGGTGGGGATATTTCTGCAGAGAAGCTGAATACTGAGTTTCTTGCCAAGAGGTCTTGGTCCTTTATTTCCACTGTCTTATTAGTTCAAAGTCACCATACAAAATTTCACAGTAGCTAATATTTATTTATGGGTCCTTTCCATGTGTCAGGTACCCCAGCCCTATTCTAAGCCCAGAGGATGGAGTGCTGAATGGTACTGGCCTATCCTTGTTCTTGTAAAGTGTATATTTTAGTGGGAGAGATAGATGATAAAGAAGCTGATACATGAACAAGATAATTACAGGTTTTGATAAGTGATATAAAGGAATCTGTAGGGTGATGTGATAAACAGTAATTGGTGGCAGTGATAGTTGGTGGTGGTAGGAGAAGCTCGTCTTTAGAATGGATGGTTAAAGGTGAAGCCCTCTCTGAGGAGGTCAACATTTGAATGGAGACCTACAGGTAGAGAAGGAGCCAGCCAAAGATAATTCAAGAAAGGGTGTTGTTCCAGGCTGGGAGAATAGCAAAGGCAAAGTCCCTGAGGCTGGAAAGAGCTTGGCATGGAGAAGAACCAGAGGTGAAACCAATCCTGCTGGTATATACTGAGTGAGAAGGAGAGATATGTGGGATGGAGTTAGGAACAGGCAGTAGTCAAGACATGCTGGGACCCATACAGATGTTAGGAAGCTTGGATTTCACTCATGAGTGTGCTACCGTATTTGCTCTTCATATAGGCTGATGACGTAGGCACTCCTGAAACGATGAAGGATGTCTTTGAAGTCCATTCCGCTCATGGGTAGCAAAACCGTGGTTCACTAGTTCTCTTTCCATAGTCTGTCCACTTCACTGTGACAGGATGCCACCATGACATTAGCTGGTTTCTATACCACAGATGGATCCAATAAATGATGGGGCAATGCCTATTAATGCCTATTTAGCGTAAGTATCACGGGGGTTAAATGAGGTCATGGATGTAGATATCTTAGCTCAGTGTCAGGCAGAGTCAGTGCATGATAGATAACATGATGCTTCCTCAGCTGGCTGCTCAGTCTCCCCATCATGTTCGATACTGATACAGATAAACTGAGGTAAAATAGACATAAAGTTTACCATTTTATCCATTTTAGAGCATAAAGTTAAATAGTGGTAAATACATTCACATTGTTGTATAACCAATCTCCAGAACTTTTTCATTTTGCAGAATTGAAAATTTATACTCATTACAAACTAACTCCCAATTCCTTCACCCCAACCGCTGGCAGCCACCATCCCACCTTTAGTCTCCATGAGTGTGACTACTCTAGCTAACCTTACGTAAATGGAATCATACAGTTTTTGTGTCTTTGCAACTGGCTTATTTCACTTAGCATAATATCCTCAGTTCATTCATGATGTAACATGTGTCATGTTTTCCTTTCTTTTTAAGACTGAATAATATTCCATTGTATGTATATACCACATTTTACCCGTTCTTCCATCTGTTGGTGGATATCCAGATTGCCTCCACTTTTTGTCAGTTGTGAATAATGCTACTCGGAGCATGGGTGTACAAATATCTTTTCAAGACCTTGCTTTCAGTTTTTGTGGGTATATAACCCAAAACTGGAGATGCTGGATCATATGCTAATTCTATTTTTAATTTTTTAGGGAACTGCCACAATGTTTTCCACAGGAGCTGCACCCTTTAACATCCCCACCGATAGCACACAAAGTTTCTAATTTCTCCACACCCTTGTCCATACTTGATATTTTCTGGGGCTGTTTCTGTTTGTCTCTTTGTTTTTATTTTTATAATAACTCCGCTAGTGAGTGTGAGGTGCTCAGTTTCATGTCACCTGGGCTGTCTCCTCAGGAAGTATGTCATTTGTACAATAGTTGGCAACACCATTCCCGTCCATCTACAGCTTCCTAATGAAAGGGACTTAGAGGCCATTGATAGAATCTTTACCATACAGATAAACAAACGGCATTTTGCTCAGGAAAAATAGTCCCATGTATTCAGTATAATGTTTGTCTGATGTTTATGAGAATCCACAGATTTCTTTAGAATAATTGAGAGGGCCCTGAGTTTCTTCTGTCTTGTGCACTTGAAAGTATCCAAACCAAACCCATTTAAACATAGCTAAAATGCTGTTTCTCTCTTCGTTGTGTGGCTCATAATTAAATGATTTGTAGGAGCAATCTAAATGAAGGGCCCCGTTCATCAGTAGTACATGAATTATGTAGGCATATCTTCATTCTTACATTATTTATCTCAGCGGCCAGATGGGTACGTTGGCTGTAATATTCATCAGTAAGAAATCCAAATGGCACACTGACATCTGTGTCTGGTCTGACCACCCGTGGGCTACAGTGCATACTTGTGGTTGGGGACTAGGGGACCTTATGCTTCTAGAAAATTCAGGAGTGCTGCAAGTTCTGGGGCTTGACACTTGATTAGTCACCCCTAAGTAGGTCCCATCAGAGTGAAGTAGAAAGGATCTGAGAGATGCCAAAGCTTTGGGAAAGGAAAGGCAATATCCTCTGAGCGGTGAGGTTGACACCCATATTTTCACAACCCATCTGTCTTGGTTTTTAATGCTAATATAAAACTTACAATAATAGTAGTAGCTAATGTTTAAGAAGGGCAGTATCATACAGTGGATGCTGTGGTACAAATGTTTGTGTCCCCCCAAAATTCATGTATTGAAACCTAACCCTCAGTGTGGCAGTGTTAGGAGAAGGGGCCTCTAGGAGCTGATTAGCTCATGAAGGTGGAATCCTCATGAATTAGATGAATGCCCTTTTTAGAAAGACCCCTGAGCCATGTGAGGTACAAAGACACTGGATCTGCTGGTGCCTTGATCTTGGACTTCCCAGTCCTCAGAACTATGATGAATAAATGTTTGTTGTTTGTAAGCTACTCAACTTATGGCTTTTTTTTTTTTTTGGTACTTTTTTTTTTTTTTTAATAGCAGCCCAAACAGACTAAGGCAGTAGATGGATAAAAATGTGGGCATAGGGGCTTAAGTCCCTGCTCCCCCACTAAGTACTGTGTGACTTTGGGCAAGCGGTTTCCTCATATCCTGAACCTGGACAGTGATGTAATGTAGGTGCCTACTATACAAAGTGGTTGTGAGGATTACTTGAAAATATATGGTCATAAAATGGAGTACCATGCAACTGTGGACAAAAAAGATAAAGATTTAGAGGTACTACTGTGGAGTGATCTCAAAGATATATTATGGATGAAAATACAAAGGGGAAAATGTTATATACAGCAGGCTTCTATTTGAGTAGGAAAATACAATTACAGATTGTTATTTGCAAGTACATAGCATTTCTGGAAAGGTTCTAAACACAAAACTAATTGGATTCCTCTGGGGAAGTGGATGTTCAGTGGGGGATGTCTTGATTATTATTTTGTATTGTGGTCTTTATTTTTATTTCATTATGTGATATATTAGTATTTATAAGGAAAAGTTTTTATTTTCAGAACAAAGAATGAAATATAGAAATATGCTTCTGTCCCAAATGAAGCTATTCTTTTGCAACTGAGGAGACATCCTTTTAGTACCTGGTGAGGAGTCTCACCTTGACCCTGATCTTTCCGACCATATCCTTAAGGTCTTAGCTTTATGGACCTGAGTGTCCTGCACTAGGTTCTCACCCTTGTTTCCAAGCCTCACTCCCTGGCCAAGCAGAGAGCACTCACCGAGTTATAACTGAAAGAGAAAATGCAGAGCCAGAAAGATCCCTCACTGGCCCTTGGCTGAAGGCATGAAGGATGTCCACTTAATAGTCTGGGAGAAGTGGTATTTACTTCAAACTCAACATGTAAGAGCTTAGATTAGGTTAGTCATCAGTTCTGAAACTCCACATCCAGTGTATATTTCTCTCCCTTTCTTATGTAAACGAACCAAAAATGTTGAAAATTCTCTCATTTTAAGCTATTTTATGGGGCTATGTGTTCTCTTCAAGCATTGGGTTGTACACACAGTTTGTCATTTTCTAGCGGTGTTCATTTGATTTATCAGAGATGATGCTTGGTAATTCAGTTTGATATTGTTCCCTGTATCCAATGATAAACACTTGAGAGAAACCAGGAAATCTATTTTTTATATTAAATAATAACACTGGCCCTTTCATTATCCTTGCAGAATTGCAAATCAACCTTGCTCTCTCAGCTAAGAGAGAGGAACTAAGATTTGTTCAGTGTTGACTCCTACATAATTATGTTATTCAGTGTTAAATATAATAGAACTTTGTTTTACAGAACCAGGAGGGGGCAGTAAATTTCCTTTTTTACTGTTATTAAAAATGAATCCCATGTTTTATGCATAGCAAGATCTCACTGGGAACAGTTCTCTAGAGCTTTACCACATTTTCCCCCACCAGGAGGGAAATTTTGGGGGCTTCACTACAGTTCTGGTTTCTGTAGTTTCTGTTTTCTTCCTTTGGGTCTTAATTCGTGTCCTTTCCAATTACTTCCCGTAAATGGACAAAAACAAATTTTGCACTTGCAAAAAAGTATCTTTTTTTTTTCCCACTTTGTAAATGTGATGAAATCATGACTTGTCTTAGGTCCTGTCTTGCTCTTCCCACTCATAAGTAGGTGGGAACTTAGAATGGCAGCAGATAAAGTGAAATCAAAGTATAGTGCTTTGGTGTGTTCAGGTCCTTGTGAAAAATGAGAGGAGAGTATGATGCCTTTAAAATAAACAGCCACTTTCCTTGTAATATTCCACTGCTTCAGCAAATGCTGTGATTTCAAACACGTGTGCGTGCCCAGAGACCAAGGTTAACGATGCATCTGTGGATTGGACCCTTCAGCAATGCAGACCCACATTCCTTTTCTTTCTCTGTGGTTGCTTCTTCCTTCAACTTACACATTTGAATACCATTAACTTATGTAATTGCTATGTTCCCTACCCGGGTACCTAATATATCTGGCTAGTTTTAAGGAACACCAAGTTTTCTCTGTGGGATGATTTGGGGGTGGTTTGGGAATTATTATTGGCTGTGCTATAAATGTCTGGGAAGAGAAATAGAGGACACTCCCAGGACATAGTTAACACCTCCTAATGGCACAGCCTGTGTACCACCCAGAGAAATAACTGCACACAGTGAAAATTCATCATCACTTTAAAGTATTTGGATATATGGATATATATTTTTTATTTTTTTAAAAAATTATTATTCATTATAAAAACATACATACACACACACATATATATATATGAGGGCACGCGCACATACACACACACACACACACACATTTGTGAGGGCAGATCACAAGTCACAATTCCACAGAAGGAAGAGGTCAGACTCATTTTTTCCTGCAGTTCCGACAACTCCAAAGTGCAGATTGGACATTTCTGGGCATTTCTAAAGGATATTTTCTTAAAGATCCAAGTTCTCATTAGTCTTCATTTTACAGTTGTTGCCTTTTTTCATTTTTCCCCTGCTTCCACCTACACCAGATGAAGCACAAGGCAAAAATTAGATTATACACAAATTGTACACTGATTTATTAGCCTGAGCCAGGACTTTAATGAGGGGAAAGGAAACAGTATAAATAGCTCTTGGGGGATCTGTTTGAGTAGAATTCCGCAGCAATGCCGAGTTTCAGTATGAATTCGGGTTGGGGTGTTCTATCTGCTCGGGGGAGGAATAAGGAGTGTGTCCAGGTAGACACGCCCCAGGCACACTTATCAAATAGGCTGCCATGTGGGAGCACCTGCATGAAGTACCTTGTTGATTTCAGAAGCATCCGTCCCATTTTTGCTCTGACAGGCATTCAGTCGACAGTGTTCCATTGTATTTTACTTTGTTTCGCTCTTCTTCCTCCTAGGGCCACATTAGAGGCCATTCTTGTAGTGTAGATTCCATTCTGGAAGCCTACAGTCTATTTTGGAATCTCAGCTGCACTACTTAGGCACTTAGAGATGGGGGAAAGGAAATTCTTTTAGATCCCTTTAGCTTCTTTATCTGTAAAATGGGGAGATCACAATACATCCGCCTTCATCGATTTCTTTTGAGACTTATATGAGGTAAAGCAGTCAGGTTCTTAGCATAGGACCAGCTGTGTAGTAAACACAAAACAAATGTCTAACATCCTGTTGTTTATTATTATTATTATTATTATTATTATTATTATTATTATTATTATTTTACTGTTGTTCTCATTCCCTTTCATTATGTGTTTGGCAAATTTCTTCAAGCAGTACCAATTCCTACAGTTACTGTATCATCTAAAGTGAAGCTCCTGCAAGACGGCTCTGGTGTAGTGTATATGACTCTAAGCAATATTCAACTTGGGGAAATACAAGGTTTGCAGTTTACTCATCAAATAACTAAAAACATAACTTGAGCAAATTTCTCTCTTGTGTAAACAGTTAAAATCCAGCGTCTTGTTTTTTCTCACTCCTTGCAGAGGAGCCAAGATTCCTTGAGCCCAACTGTATTTTGAATGTTTCATAACCTTGAGAATTGTTCATTTCTATGAAGTAATCCCTTTTATTACATAATATAAAGGGAAGATAAAGTTGTTAATTCTCAATGCATCTGAAGTGGTGACATGCAGCAAACAGCTCATTATTCCCCACACAAAGCACAATTACTCAATATAGGGAAATGCTGCTCTCAGACACTGCCTTATATTTGAGCTTCCCCATGCTGGCTAATGTTGGATATTGATTCTGAATAATTCAAATAGCAATAAAATTGGGTTTTCATGACAGTCAATCAGAGGCATTTTATATTTAATGCTCAATGGAAGAAACACAGTGTCTCCTTACCTTCTGAATTTCAAAGCCATTAAAGTAATTGTAGGTCATTAAGCTAAATTTCTCTGCATAATCGGGATAGTTAATCTAATTCATGTACCATTCAAAATAGAGGAGAAGGACTGACAAATTTTTAGTTAATGTGATATATGTATGTATGTGTGTGTGCGTTTATATCTATGTACGTGTGTGTGTGTAAGTACGCACACACACACATACTCTTAGTCAAAGGAGGGCCACTTAACAGTATTCATTGCATTTAACACAATCAACAAATCATATGGGGGTAAGTTTAAATAACTTATTTGATCCTGTTTTTCAGATATCCCCAATGCCCTCATATATGAGTAGCCTCTGTTAAAATCGAAATACTGCACTAACACTAAGGAGCTTAGTTTATATGATTATTCTGTTCTTTTTTCTTAGCAATCATTACACAATAGAATTGCCTAAAATATGCAACCAATATATCATATATATATATAATATAATATAATGTGTAACTCTTTGCCTAATATATATATTAGGGGTCACCAAGCCCCAGAGATTCTGATTTAATTAGCCAAGGATTGGGGTCTTAGCATCAGGGTTTCTAAAAATTCCCCAATTGATTTTATTGTACGGTGTGGTGTGACACCCATGGTGAATCTAATTCACTCACTCATTTCTTCAAAAATTGTTTATCAAGCACCTGCCATGTTCTAGAGTTCTACAGGCATTCTGATGGCTAACAAGATGAGCAAGGTAGTCTCCAGGAGCCTTCAAATGAAGCCAACAGAAAATTTTATTTCTTTATTTTAATTTTTTTAAAGATTTTATTTATTTATTTGAGAGAGAGAGAATGAGACACAGAGAGCATGAGAAGGAGGAGGGTCAGAGGGAGAAGCAGACTCCCCACTGAGCAGGGAGCCTGATGTGGGACTCGATCTGGGGACTCCAGGATCATGACTTGAGCCAAAAGCAGTCACCCAACCAACGGAGCCACCTAGGTGCCCCCCAACAGAGAATTTTAAAATGCAAATTTAGACCCACAGAACCCGAGACAGTGTCTATATATAGCTGCCTGGACAAGCTAATACTTCTGCCTCTAGAAATATGAGCAAAACCTAGAGCAGAAAATGTTTCTGAAGAATTCCTAGCTGTCTGTAGAGCTTGCTTCCCTCTGCTCTAGTTAAGACCTGTAGAACATAGTATTTGTTTGTTGGAAGGTAATTTTGATGTGAAAACACAATTCTACCTAGTGCAAATTAGATTATAAAGTCATCTTCTGTGTTAACCTAACATCAAATCAGGTTTGTTTCTTGTTCTGTGAAGCAGTTAATACTTTTAATGGTAGGTGCTGAAGTACTCATAAGACAAATGAGGTTTGGGAGAAACCTGTTTAGAACAGAAAATGGCTCCTGACGGGGTCTTCCTAAAACTTGCACAGAGTGTCTCACTTTAAGAAGAGAGAATGGCTTATCAAAACTTGAGGTCTTAATGTGTTGACAGGTGCTTTGACTTCTTGAGCATTTTCCTCCAGGAAACAATTTGGAGGGTTTGGAAATAACCATGGGGATAATCTTGATGCTCTTTAGAAATGCCCGGGCTGTATGTTAAAAACACATTTCTCCACCTCTGCAATCCCTGCTTGCTTTGATTTAAGTATTTGCTTCCCTGAAAGAAGCCCAAAATAATTATAAGTCTTTTCCTCTTTTCAGGCATGGGAACAAAGCATGAAAAAACATAAAGGGTTTATATGGGGAGATGGCAGAATTGTTTGCCATTGCGCACAACTCTACGGATAGGGGGATTCATCTCATCATATAGATGATGAGAATCCATTTGATTTCACTTGTGTTAATTGTAGAACATGAAACATATATAGTAAGCAGTAAATATGTGGGATCCATGTATATATAGCTCTGAAAAGTGGGTTAGATTTGAGGATGATAGTGATGTCATTGGTTAATAAGGACACTGGTCATTTTGTGGCAAATCTTCACTAATCATTCAGTGAGGATGTTTACATGAAATGCCACTCTCCTGTAGACCCAAATCGTTTTCAGAGTCATCATTAGAGACAGTAAGACCAAACTGACTTTTAAGTGGACTGCAGAGTCATAGAGATGAAAGATACCTTAGATGCCATTTATTAGGAGTTTCTTGTGCCTGGCTGAGGAGCAGAACCACAAGTAGACTACTCAAGATGCCCAGACCTCAGCCTGTCTTCCTGAATCAGAATTCCCAGGCATGGGGTCTGGGTATTTCTGTCATTATAGGCTCCCCGTGAACCCCATTATGATCCATAAGCCAGTATTTAAGAACCATGAACCTTAGTTGGAATCTTTTATTTTATAGATCCAGGAGAGTTTATATCTTGCAACCCAGATCAGAAACCAGATTCTGAATTCCTATTACGGGAATACCCTTTGTCTTTAAAAAACTGATTATATCCCTCCCTTGGGAAGCCTGAATTAGAGAATGATACGGTAAGGCTGCTGAGAATGTTAGAGCTGCTAAAGGAGGCAAGTTTGCAGGGAAGAAACAAATACCAGATCCTAGAGGAAATTCCTGACTCTAATGTGAAATGATGGGATAGATCAGGAAGTAGAGTCCAGTGTAACTAAGAAGATCTGGAAATATTGCCACAGGTGTGGACAGATACTGACCAGCCATTTGATCAGTATGTGCACAGTGAAGAGAGCAGAGGCCATGCAGAAGAAATAGAAGCAAAGGGAAGATGAAAGAGAGAGAAAAGGAGAACAAAGGGGTAGACTTCTAGTTTCCTAGCTTGACTGCTCACAACTGGGTTCTCTGAAATTTTCTTGGATCCTTTGAAAACGAATCATTATGGACTGTTGATGTCCAATGCATGGCTACACTTTAGGAACAGAGGATCAGTGACCCAAAATCCCATTGTTGTAGAATGCTGCCCCCCTGCTACCCATCCTCTGGGTTTGTCATTTCTCTGAGTTTCTGCAGACCTCGAGCTGCCAGTATGAGTGTCTCTCTGACTGAGGGCATTTACCAGGATTATGGGAAGTTGCTTGGCTTGTGACCATAGGGGACCAGAACTGTGGGGGATTTAGTACCCCAGGGAGCAGCCCTCAGCTAATGACTCTTGTGAGTTGGTGTATAAATACCCCCGCTCCCTTGCCTCCTGTATGGGATGATGCTGAGCCTTGTTGTTTTACTGGTTTCCCCACAGGATCAACCCACTGTTGTTGCCTTGTGGGCCCTTTATTAAAGGACGTCTTTTCTTTTCTGTATACCTTCTTTCTTCCCCTACTGGGTTCCTTGTGTTCCCACATAAACAACTTGCTCTCACATTCTTGGCTTATTGTTTTTGGGGGAATCCAAATGAATCAAGTATCTTGTATGTCCCTGTGTTTTCTTTCACAATCAGTAAAAACTCAACATAAAGGAGTAATGGATGAGATTTGCCCAGCCTACTAACACTGAATCAAAAGGGACATTTTTAAAGGATCCAAGAAAATTTCAGAGAACCCAGTTGTGAGCAGTCAAGCTAGGAAACTAGAAGTCTACCCCTTTGTTCTCCTTTTCTCTCTTTCTCTTTCATCTTCCTTCACTTCTATTTCTTCTGCATGGCCTCTGCTCTCTTCACTGTGCACATCTGATCCTTTCTTCTCTCTGATGACTCACTTCCTCTGCTTCCTCCTAGTTTCTGCTTCTCTACACCCCAGCTGGTGCATATCTGGGTAAGAGTGGTACCAAATTTGTCAAGAATCCACAATGAAATACCACCTGCAGCGTTCACTGTCTCTGAGCCCTGGGCCGCAGTTCAAATTCTCAGGGGAGAGAGAAAGCCTCTGATGGAGTCGGCATGCCTGCCTAAGAATGTGCTGCCCTGAGGCTGCTGACCTCCTTAGGCCAGTCACCTGCGCTGCACCTGCACTGGTGTCCACCATCAGGGAGAGTGGGGTCACCTGGCTCACTGAATAGCTCTTCCAGGGAAATAGCATGGGATGTTAAGCTACATGAGATTTGGTGTGACAGGCAGTTGCTCTTCATCCTGAAGAGGCAAATTTCCACCATCATGGGAAGTTATCCACATTGACTACTGTGTTGTGCAACTCAGCAACTCTCTGTTAACAGAAGGGCACCAGCATTGTAGGGAAGAACAAGGTGAATGCTTAGCATTTATATGGAATGTTGACATCCTCCGTTGCCTAAAGCACATAAGCCTGGTTTATGCCATGGGAGAACAAGTACATTTTATCATTGCAGTCATACATACTATATGCCTACATTTTTAAAGAGTAAATAATATGTGATTTCTCTCTCTCTCTCTCTCTCTCTTTTTTAACCTTGGGCAGCCATTATTTAAAATTTCCAAAACAAGTTCATATCTTAAGGTCTGTTGATTTTTGTGATGTTATATTTTTTGACCAGTGATGATGAAAATACCAATTTATGTATAAAGTCAAGGCTAATTTTACACATTTTAAAAGAGATCACAAATTATTGGCGTTTTTAAAATTTAAAAAGTGGTTAATCTTTTTTTAAAAAAAGTTAACTTTTTAAGAGATGTCAACGTTTAGGTCTCCCTTTGACATACAAGACGCCAAAAAAAGAAATTCATAAATATCAGCAATACTGAAATACATGCAAATGTAAAAATGTGAATAATGAACAAAACCAACACCTTACCTCTTATATGTTATTGGAAAGTGGTCTTTGTGAACTCATTAGCAGGTGGCAGAACCCAGGCAAACTTTGTTTTTGAAATTTGGCATTCAGTATAATGGGAAAAGACCTATGCTTTAAGCATGTGTATAGTCCTCCCATGTGAGGGATGTTCTTACCTGATTCATAGAGCCCATGTATCAAAGCAGAGAGCATGTCTGTCAGCGGCAACCACTGAGTGTTATGGCCTTCTGAAAATTAAATAAAGGTTTCACTGTGGGCTTTCTTAGGGCAACAGAAGAATTTGCTAAGTCAAGCTAGTCAAATATTTTTGTAATGAGCCATTTAATAATTAATATTTAGCACATATAAATGATGGTTATAGCCTGCAGCGGTTAAAATCCTGAGTTCTTTTAGGGAGTGAAAATACTCTGTATGATACTGTACTGATGGACGCGTGTCATTATACATTTGTCCAAACCCATAGGATATGTAACCCCAAGATTAAACCCTAATGAAAACTGTGGACTTTGGTTGATGATGTGTCAGTGTAGGTTTATCATTTGTAACAAATGTGCCAGTTTAGTGTGGGATGTCCATAGTGGGGGAGGCTGTGCATATGTGGGAGCAGAGGATAAATGGGAAATCTCTGTACATTCTTCTCAATTTTGATGTGACCTAAAACTGCTCCAAAAAATTAAGTCTTAAAAAAACCCAACCCCCCAATAAACAATCAGTCAAACAAAAAAACAAACCCAAGTTCTGGAATCTGACAGAGCTGGGTTCTAATCCCATCTCTGAGACTTGCTGGTAGACAAAAGGGTAGGGCCTCTCTCCAGAGCTGATGTTTGGCCAGGATGCATGACTAGTGTCTGTTCTGATTGGTGTGGTACCATGCTGTGTGGGGGACCGGTTGCCAAATAGTCTAAATAACATTTTTGCCCAAAGACTTGCTATAAGGCTAAAGTCTGTCTGAGAGTTTGTTGGGTCCAAGGCTCAGTCCTGGGCATCACTGAACTGTAGTACATGCTTACATTTCTTCTTTCCATAGTTATTTTAGAGAACTTCCACACAGTCTGCCTGAATGTGAGGTCCCAGTCTTATTATCGGATTGCACGGACTTCTACCAGAATTACGCAGAGTTCAACAGCTTTATTTCAACTCTTTCTGTGCTTTGGATCCTGGCCCACATCCATGCAGGGTGACATTTGTGTGAAGTTTGACCCCTCTGTTCAACTCTCATTGAATGTCTATAAATGCCCTTTGTTGAGCACTGAGCATGGAAGGGTTTGTATAGATGTATTTGCTTTGCTCAAGAGGATGAAAAGAATACCCTCTGGGCTGAGTTTTGAATTCATAAGATTGCTAATCATTTATTATAACAGCTTGAATTTACTGAACATTTGGATTATGTAGCCATTTCCATTACGTGGATTATCTCATTTAATTCTCATGGTAAACCTGGATGTGAAGGTATCAATATCCAAACATTACAGATGAGGACCTGGGTGTGGGAAGTTAAGTAATTTATTCAAATTGCCCCCAAAGAGTAAATGGACTAGCTGGGAGTTTAATCCAAGTCAATCAGGAGATTGTGTCCTTATCTGCTCTCCTCACCTGCCTGGGATGATGTCTCTATTACTCAGATGTTTTTTCTGCGATGGCTCCTCTTCTCTCTTACAGATACCTTCCTTGCAAGGAAGGGTCTCCTTGTGGCACTAGACCTCAATACTCCTTTTCTTCCTTTCTTCCTCCCACTGTCTTCCTTTGCTCCTATCTAACAGGGACAACCTAAGTTCCACTTAAAATATGGAAAACATTTCTTACAAAATCTGGACACATAAAACAGAAGAAAAGAAGAGTAATTTTTCAGTAGTTTTGATGGCTTGTGAGTTATTAGGAAGTGTTTTAAGAATAAACTTGGTGATTTATTGCTAGATGCAGTTAATGAACATGGTCTCTAATGGGGTAGGAGGCATATGGTTCATAGTGAAAAGAATATGGGTTTGGGAGTTAAATAAACCTGAGCTCTACAACGAACTCAGCCATTTACTAATTGGGGAGACTGGGGGAGTTGCTTAAACTCTTGGACCTACTGTTCAAGGTTTTTTTTAGTATTAGAAAGTTACAGATAGATAATCCTTAATGCAGTACATGTCAGCAAGTAAGTCTTCAGAAATTGTCATTATTCAACAGCCATTTATTCAGAGCCCTCTGTGTGGCAGCTGCTGTTCACTGTTTGACTATTTCTTACCCCCCTGAGTTTGCATTTGCCCCAGAAGCTCAAGACTGGGTATGAGAAGGCCAATAAAGGAGTCCACTATAATAGGCCTGGAGTGGGATGAGAGGGTGGGGAATGAGCCAGGGGTGGTAGTCCTCTCCTACTGTGGAGAACAGAAATATGAGGAAGTGAATTCTGGAACTGGACCATTAGTTACACAATTCAGAGGCCCTCCTCCCATGACCACTTGGAATAAGCAGATGGTTGAAGAATAAGGGGGTGGGGGATTTGGCTTCAGTTGTTGGAATAATTATGTTTTATTTCCCTGGTTGGGCTGTTCAGGTGGATTAACTTGTTCATTGAAAGGGATTGGGGGAAGCATCAGCATGGTTATCTAAATATTTTCCAACCTATATAAAGTTTCCTATTGCTGCTTTAAATTATTTCAGCCATGAAATGGGGGCATAAGCAAATACAACTCACTCCCATTTGTCAACATAGGAAATCAGTGTAGAAGGAGGAGTTATTTATATCATGTCTCTGTTGTACTCTGCCCTCCTCAGACCATGTATGAAATCATTTAATCATATGCTATGAATTCCAGGTGTGGATACATCAGAAAGAGGAAAAGGATTGGACTAGTGGCCTACTTGGAGTCTGAAGTAATGGATTCTAAGCCTGGGTATAGATTTAGCAGGGAGCGCCATGATCAGTTAGTGATCTTTGCCATGGGTGAGGCATTGAGGGTTAACTGCCCACATACCCTGTATCTGCCACATATCCCTGACCTGGAGATTATCTGAAAAAGAAGAATCTCATTTAGCAGTATTCAGTGAGTGTCTACATGTGTCAGACATTATGGTGGGCACCGAAGGACCAGTAGTATATAAAACATACATGATCTTCCCTTCATGGGGCTTACAATAGAGGAAGCGAGAGTCAAAGCTGTATACAGTAACGGCAAGAATTCAGGATATCTGGCTAGGACAAGCAAAGAATAAAGTGATATAATTTGAATAGACAAGGAATTAGAATATTTTTGCATCCTCTGCATTTTCCCTACCAAAGCCTAATTACTATTTCCCCTGCCCTTATTCATTATTATTATTTTGTAGAAGTCTAAAAGTTAACAAGGGTTAACTATTGCTTTAAACTACCAGGCAAAGACTAGAAGAAATCTTGGGTATTCAGTTAAGCATTCATCACAGTATTGAAATAGAAAGCAAATACTGAAAGTTGGAAGAACTGCCATGTTCTTTCTTGTCCTGCACAGCTGACTAGAAAAACTCCTGCCTGGTGTTTCTCAGCTTTCTTGTATTCATTCCCCTTGAACGTCTGTGTCAAAAGTGTGGGATTTAAACAACAACCAATTTATTAATAAGAGGGAAATGTTTTATATTTTAGTTAGTAACCCCTTCTATTTAGGATACCATAGACTTTTCTTAAACAAAATGCACTATATTTCCTAGAGATGAGAGAAGCTATGAGGACTTGTAGTTAAAAGTACTTAATAGATGAGCTAGTGAGTGAACATCCCTTAGCAGAGTGCTTGGTCCAGAGCATAGTGTTAAATAAATTCTAACTATTGCCTGTATGTATAGTAATGTGTCTCCACAATGGAAAACAAACAGCCCAAAGGGCATTAGATTTTCTTTCCTTCAGTAATTCTAAAGAGAGAGATTGGACAGTTCTGGCTAAGATGGAATTACAGGGACCGGATTTAATATCTCAGTTTAAATGACTATATAATGAGCAAAATGCATGCAACAATAGTTTGCATAACATTGTATGTCTTAGTCTATTTGGGCTGCACATAAATATATATATGTATATATGTATATATACATATATATATACATATGTATATAAATGTCTAATATCTCTCATAGGCTGGGTAGCTTACAAACAAAATGGTACTGATTTCTCACAGTTCTGGAGCCTGGGAAGTCAAAGATCAAAGTGCCAGCAGAATCAGTGTCTGGTGACAGTCCGCTTCCTTGTTCTTTGTTGGCCATCTTTTCACATGGCAGAGGGGCAAGGGATCTCTGTGGGGTCTCTTTTATAAAGGCACTAATCCCATTCATGAGGGATCCACCTTCATGCCCTAATCATCCCCCTAAGAGCCCCACCTCCTAATACCTTTACATTGGAAGTTAGGTTTTAACATATGAAATTTGAGGGGGGGCACAAAAATTTAATCTGTGGCAGTACATTAGCCATTGACAGACAGTGACTCCTGAGAGAGAGGGAAAAAAGTGAGGTGAGGCCCATAATTGCCCTAGCTTGTTGTTTTAAGAAAGTTTCCATGCAGGGGTGGCTGGGAGGTCCAGTCAGTTAAGCGTCTAACTCTTGATTTTAGTTCAGTTCTTGATCTCAAGGTCAGAAGTTCAAGCCCCACATGGGCTCCATGCTCAGCGTGGAGCCTACTTAAAAAAAAAAAAAATTCCATGCAGAGAGAAGGGTTGCCCATGTGAAACTCGGTGGTCTCCCTGCCCTGAGAGATCAGAACAGGTTGTCCAGGGACCACAGCATCCATTGTACTTAGGACAGAGTACTAGAGAGGAGAGTCAAAACTCAGGAGATAATTATAGGACTCCGAAATGTGTATCACCAAATAGAAGAGCTATAAAATATGAAGCAAAAACTGATAGAACTAAAATAAATAAAATTGCATAATTTTTTAAAAAAATTTATTTATTTGACAGAGAGAGACACAGTGAGAGCAGGAACACAAGCAGGGGGAGTGAGAGAGGGAGAAGCAGGCTTCCCGCCGAGCAAGGAGCCCGATGCGGGGCTTGATCCCAGGACGCTGGGATTGTGACCTGAGCCGAAGGTAGATGCCGACTGAGCCACCCAGGTGCCCCACAATTGCATAATTTTAATCAGAAACGTAAACATCCCTTTCTCAACAAAGGGTAGAACAACTAGTTAGGATATCATCAAGGATAGAGAAGAACTCAACACCAACCAACCAACAGGAAGTAGCCAACCTTTATAGAAAACACTCCAAAACAACACAATACACATTATTTTCAGGAGCCCATGGACCGTATACTGAGATAGACCATGTCCTGAACATAAGCTCACAAGAAAATCTTCCTAAACACTTGGAAACTAAATAACAAATTAGGTAATCCATGTGTCAAAGAAGAAATCTCGAGATAAATTTAAAAAATACATTAATTTATTGAAAATAAACATACAAACCTATCAAAACTTGTGAGACACAGCTAAAGCAGTGCCAAGGGGGAAATGTAGAGCATTAATTGCTTTCAATAAAAAAGGGAGAAGTCTAAAATTAGTAATATACACTTCCACCTCAAGAAAATAGAGAAAGGACAACTAAATAAGTCCAAAGCAAGCAGAAGGCAGGAAATAATCAAGCTTGGAGCAAAAGCAAACCTCTAGCAACAGTGACAGAAAAAAACCCGGCAATAATGACCAATATCAGAAATGAAAGAAGGTATCACTATAGACACTGCAAATGTTAAAAGGGATAATAAAGGAATATTATGAATAGCTCTGCACACATAAATTTGACAGCTTAGATGAAATAGATCAATTCCTTGAAAAATGCAAACTACCACAATTCACCCCATATAAAAGAGATGTAACTCTTAAGGAAATTTAATTCATAATTTTAAAACTCTTCCAGAAGGAAACTACAGGTCCAGATGGCTCCCCTAGAGAATTCTACCAGTGTTTAAAGAACAATTAATACCAATTCTACACAGCATCTTCCAGAAAATAGAAAAGGATGGAACATAACCTAATTTATTTTATTGAAGCCATTATACTCTGACCTCAAACCCAAAGACAGTACAAAAAGAAAAAAAAAAAAACACAACTACAGACTAAAATCCCTCATGAATATAGATGTAACATACTTAACAAAATATTTGCAAATAGAATTCAGCAATATAAACCACGACCTGGTGGGGAATATTCCATGGATGTAACTGTGTTTCAGTATTCAAAAATTGATCAGTTTACCATATTCATAGGCTAAAGAAAAAAAATGTGTGATCATATTAGTACAGAAAAACCATCTGACAAAATTGAATTCCCACCCAGGACTTCAGAAAACTTAGAAGGCATTTCCTTAAATTGATAACATGTGCAAAAAAACTTCAACTAATATCATGCTTAAGGGTAAAAGAATAATTTCCCCCTGAGATCAAGAACAAAACACCTTTGCTATTCAACATATTATGGAAGTTCTAGCTAGCCCAAAATGACAAGAAATGGAAATAAAAGACGTAAATATTATGAATGAAGAAATAATACTTTCCCTATTTGTGAATGACATGATTGTTTATGTAGAAAATCCCAAGGAATCTACCAAGAAAAAACATTTTGTGGGCTGTAAGTTCAGCAAAATCATAGGATACAAGATCATACACAAAAATCTACTGTATTTCTATATTCTAGCAATAAGCACATTGAAAAGAAACTTTAAAATGCAATACCACTTATAATCAGAATAGTGAAATACTTAAATGTACACCTAACAAAACACGTGCAAAACTTGCATGCTGAAAATGTCCAAATACTGATGAAAGGAAGATCTAAATAAATGGAGAAACATACTGTGTTCATGGATTGAAAGACTCAACATAGTAAAGATGCAAATTTTCCCCAAATTGATATACAGATTTAATGCAATCCTATCAAAATCCCAGCAAGACTTTTTTTATAGATATAGATAAGATTATTCTAAAATTTATATGAAAAGGCAAAGAGACTAGAATAGCTAAAACAATTTTAAAAAAGAAGCTGGGAGAAATCAGTTCACCCAGTCAAGACTTGTTGTGTATCTCCAGTAATCATTACTGTGTGGTATTTACTGGGGGATAGATACTCAGATCAATGAAATAGAATAGGGAGCACAGAAATAGTTCCACACCAGTGTGGCCAACTGATTTTTGGCAACGGTGCAAAAGCAAGTCAGTGGAGGAAAGATAGGTTTTTCTTCCAACAAATTGTACTGGAACAATTCAGTATCGAAATACCCATAAGCAGAAACGAAACCAACAAACAAAAAAACAAAACAAAAAAGAACCTCTACCTAAATTTCACATTTCTTAAAAAAAATGATTCAAAATGGATCATATATTAAGTGTAAAATATAAAACCATAAACCTTATAGGCAATACCAGGGGAGAAAAGTTTGAGGACCTAAGGCTTGGTGACATGACAGCAAAAAGGAGTATCCATAAAAGAAAAGAAAATGATAAATTGGAACTCATCAAAATTAAAAATCTTTATGAACAGCCTGTTAAGATACCAGAAAAATATGCAACCAGCTGGGAGGAAATATTTGCGAATTTGATATCGGAGAAAGAACTAATATCTAAAATATATTTTTTAAAAGTCTGAAAAGTCAACAGTTGAAATAAAACCAATTAGAAAATGTACAAAAGACTTGAAGAGGTATTTTACCAAAGAGGGATATATGGATGTAAACAAGTATGTGAAAAGATGTTCAACATCATTAGCCATTAGAAAATGCAAATTAAGAATTAATGAGGGATCCTACACACATTAGAACATATAAAATAAAAAATAGTGACAACACCAAATGCTGACAAGGATACAGAAAAACTGCCATATATTGCTGGTGGGAATATAAAATGTGACATCTCTTCTACAGTTTGGTAGTTTCCAAAAAAATAATGTTCATGTGCCATATGACCCAACAATCCACACTTCTGGGTATTTATGCCAGAGAAATGAAAACTTATGCCCCTCCCCCCTGGCCAGAAAAATTGCACACAGTTGTTTGTTGCAATTTTATAGATGAAGAACAAATTAATGGTTGTCAGGAGTTAAGGATGGTGAGAGGAAAAGAGGTGGGTGTGACTATAAAGGAGTAACATGAGGGAGATCCCTGTGGTGATGAATTAGTTCTGATCTTGATTGTGGTAGTGGTTACACAAATCTACACATGTGATAAAATGGCATAAAACTATATAGACACATTATATTGATATTAGTATCTGGTAATGATATTATGCTATAGTATACTAAAAGATATAACCAATGCATTATCAGTATCACTAGCTGGGTAAAGGGGGTACAGGACCTCTCTGCAATTTCTTTGCAACTGTCTGAATCTCTAATTATTTTGAAATAAAAAAGTTATAAAGATAATTTTTTAATTTAAAAAGTGTATATTATAAATCCTAAATCATCTACTAAAGTGATAAAATACAGCAGTAATTGCTATTAAGCCAACCAAGGGGATAAAATGGAATCACACAAATATTCAATTAATCCAAAAGTAGATGGAAAAAGAAGAAAAGGGGAACAAGGAACAGATAGAACTCATAAAAAGATTATAGATTTAAACCTAATCATATCAGTAATCACATTAAATGTGAATGGTCCAAATATGCTCAGTTAAAAGACAGAGATTGTTAGACTGAGTAAAACACAAGACTCAGGTATAGGCTGTCTACAAGAAACACACTTTAAATATAAACACACAAATAAGTTAGCAATAAAAAATGAAAAAAAAAGATATTCCATGCTGACACTAAAGAATACTAGAGTAGCTATATTAATCTCAAATAGAGGGTAGGAAAAAAAAAACTTCCAGGGATAAAGAAAGTTGTTTCATCATGTAAAAGGGCCAATTAACCAGGTGGACAAGACAATCTTAAATGTTTATGCACCTCATAATTCAACTTTGAAATAAATCATACTGGAACAGATTGCAAGGAGAAGTAGCCAGGGATTTCAGTTCTATATTCTTAATAACTGATAGAATAAATAGCCAAAAAAATAAGTATATAGAAAATTTGAACAACACTATTAATCAACTCATCCTAATTAGCAATTATAAAACTCTTTACCTATAAATAGCAGAATGCACATTATTTTGAAGTGTGTAAGGAAAAGTTACCAAGAGGCCCTTTTCTAGACTGGACTATTAAGAAAACAAACAAACAAAAAACCCAAAAACAACAAAAAATTCAACAAATTTAGAAGAATTAAAATCAGAGTATATATTTGACCAGAGTGGAATTGAATTAGAAATAAATGACAGAAAGATAACAGGGAAATCTCTAAACAATTGGAAACTAAGCAACACACTTATAAGTAACCTAAGAGTCAAAGAGGAAATCTAAAGAGAAATCAAAATAGACATTGACCTGAATGAAAAGGCACATACAGGGCATCAAATTTTGTGTGGTGTTACTAACAGTACTTGGGAGAAATTATAGCATTAAACTTTTTAAAATAATAATAATAATAATAGTCTCAAGTCAGTTACTTCATCTTCCACCTTAAGAGAGTAGAAAAAGAGGAAATTAAACATAGGGTAAGTGGAAGAAAGGAAATATATCAGAATATAAATCAACAAAAGAGAAAACATGCCAAAGTGTACAAAGTGTACACAGTGTAGAAAATAGAAATATTGGTAAATATATTTCAAATGTCATGAGTGCTCAGTAGTCTGTAAGTGCAGGTGAGGTTTTAGTAAGCATGGTAATTCAAATGTTGATGTCTAGCTCATGGGAACTGCATCTCCCAGATATCTTCTCCAAGTATTTGGGAGATTCTGGCAGGTGTCTCACTTGTGTGCAAACTCAAATCTGATCTCTTCATGGGGAGTTCTACTACTCTGCAGGCATTCCCTCTGCATGAGGTCTCTGAGACATTAGTCAGTTTACCTGTGTTCTGTTGGACCTCCTCTGTATGCTTCATGTTATCAGAAAAAGCCTATGTAATGTGCCAAGTGGGGAGACTGTTAAATGACCTCACTAGGCTGTCCTGTGTCACCTAAAATGTAAGTAGCACAGCTGAGAGAGTGTTCACAGACTCCATCCTACAAGTGGTACTTCCAGCATCTTTTTGTGGGTACTCCTCTTAAAATCTCGGACATTGTCTTTTGTATATATAAAAAAAATAAACTTGTTTTGCCATGCCACCCTCAGTTCTCTCCCTCTGATCACTACCTCTTTTGCAGAAGCAAAAACACATCTTCTAGGCACTGTCCACCTCATGGATATCAACTTCTGCAAATCGATTCCTGGGTCTTGTCAACCAACATGCCCAGATTTGTCTGAATCACAATTTATTCTCAGCCCTGACCCACCATCCAAAGTCATTTTCTTCACATAAAACTTTCATAGGCAATCCATACCTTATAGCTTCACAATTGTAAAACTGGTAGAAAACATAACACTCTGTCAATCTCAGCATCATGAGGATTAGGCTCTGTTTGCTAACTCTCTCCCCTTTTAAAAGATATACTGTGTAAGACTTATGAAGTGTGATGTAATGGATCTTCACCATTTTTTATTATGTTATTTTACTGATAAATTTCATATTAACTGAACTTGTTTCTCTGGTGAAATATTTTTTTCTAATGTTATTTATGGTGTTATTTACTAGTATATCAATTAGCATATTTAGTTAAATACCATTATGGGTTCAGTACCATGCTGTGTGAAAATATCAGAGATATATAGACCCAGCCTTCCTCCCTCCTCTCCCTTCCCCCTCCTCCTCTTTCTCCTCTGTCTCTCTTTCACTGTCTCTCTCTCTCTCTATATGTATATTTACATACTCATATATATGTCATATATGCATATAGATGATTATATACATATATATCATCTATATACATATATGTGTATATTTATACACATATACACATACATACACACATTATTTGAAATATATGTAGTTTGGACTTTTTTTAGTAAGCTCTACACCCAACATAGAGCTTGAACTCATGACCCCAAGATCAAGAGTCACATGCTCTACTGACTGAGCCAGTCAGGTGCCCCATGAAATTAGTTTTGAATGTATTCAGAATTCTCAGAGATTATAATCATTTATCTTAGTTTTTATCCTTCATTGAGAAAGATTTTGTTGAGAACCTAAAAATGCTAGGGATTCAACATTAAGCAAGCCTGGCAAGGTCCCTGACTGTTAAAGGAAGAATCTAGACCTCAGAAAATAGTTGAGTAAGATAAGCGGTTTTAAAAGGGAAGGATAGGGGCGCCTGGTGGCTCAGTCATTAAGAGTCTGCCTTCGGCTCAGGTCATGATCCCAGGGTCCTGGGATCGAGCCCCGCACCAGGCTCCTTGCTCTGCGGGAGGCCTGCTTCTTCCTCTCCCACTCCCCCTGCTTGTGTTCCTTCTCTCGCTGTGTCTCTCCCTGTCAAATAAATAAATAAATAAATCTTTAAAAAAAAATAAAAGGGAGAAGAATAAAGGATCATGGGAGCATAGGGCAGGAGGAGCTAATCTGGGTATTTCTGGAAAGTCTGACAAATCTGTCTACATTTGGTATGGGAAGCCAACATTCACTGAGCAACTACTAGGGAGGTCATATGGTGTTCCCAAAAGCAGGCTGTAGCCTCAAACACACCTGGCTTTGAGTCTAGGGTCTGCTATGCATTAGATGTGAGATCTTGTTTGGGCAAATTGCCCATCTCCTCTGAGTCTGAGTTCCTCATTAATATGGCAACCTGATTAGATGAGAGAATGGAGGCACGTATAAAGCTTGTACAGTGCCTGGTTCAAAGTGAGCTCTTAATACATGAGCGTTATCATTTCCCCCAAGAAGCCCTCAGTGGATGTAGACTCTTGCTGCTGTTCTTATTACTCAGGTGTCTTATACTCATAACCATGAAGTAGAGCTTATATTTTCCCCAGTTTATAGATGAGAACCCTGAAGTTCTAGAGAGTCTAAATAACCTGACCATGAGCACATACCTAGGAGGCATCCAAGTTGATTTCAAAGCTTCTTCTCTCTCCCTTCATTGCATAGTTTATTGACTTCCTATACGTTCATCTTCTGGGGGTGTCCTAATCAGTATATGGGGGTAACAAATCTAAGTGACCTCATTGAATAATGATCCCACAGAGTTGCACTGCACAAACTCTTGCTTAAGAATAACAGTGACTTGGAAAGTTTTTCAGTGTCAACTGAACAACAGCCTTATGATTAAAATCGCTGAAGAATGCAATGTAAGATGTTTTCATTTCCTCTTGCTTTCTGTCTTTCTTGGAATAATAGTCAGCAGGAAACACATTTCTAAAAGACTTCTTTTTCCCTACATCTTCAGAATATAATAAGGACCAAGCTAACTGTCTCTGGCTGTTGGGAAGTTAGTAGACACAGAAATGAAAAGAAGGTGCTCTCAGAGTTTTATGAATTTTTCTCTCTAATAGTCTTGGGTTGGAAGGACATCTTTGAAATTGATGTAGCTATCACCCAGGGGCTAACATTAAGATTTCAGTAGAGGTGTGTAGGGTTATGATCTTTCTGTTACTGTCAGAACTGCAGCTGTTGTATTTGCAGTGAGTGGTGTACCGGATAAAGCCAAATGGGATCCAGGAGAAGGAAAAAAATAACAAAACCTATTGAATCATGGGCTCTACCAGAGGGCATTTGTTAAAGGTAAATTTATCAATAGCTGTTAAGCCATTTGTATTGAATAATTCTCATAGCCTCACAGCACTTCTTGGTTTTAATAATGGGTCAGAGAGAGGAGCTGGTGATGGATGTGATATTATGGCATTTTGGCACTTAATTGCAACTGAGCTTAAAATAGCAGCAGGAGCTAAAATTGGGCTGGCTCAAGCATAATTTATGTTTTCAGACTACTGAAACACTCTGTTTTTTAATTCAAATTTAATATTTCTTGACATATGTGTCTTGCTATCATGTTACCAGCAGTTTGTCGGAGATGGGAGAACGTTAAAATTATCTGGTCACCAGAGTCTGATCTAAAGGTATACCTTGTCCATCACTGTAATCGGGATAAATATAATAATAGATTTAAAAATGACGCTGGGGCATAAACATTCATTCATTTAGACTTCATTTATTTATGCCTTGGGTATGGGGTGGTGTGTGAGAGATAGGCCTTTGCCTTCATGGACTAATTATTACAGAGGCATCATTTCTAAGTGAAATGGTTTTGGAGTCACTAGCTGGATAAAGTACTACAAAGGTAGGGCACATAATACTTCTTCTGTCACCCGAATTGAGAATTTATTTGTGTTGGACTGCAGAAAATGTTGAAGAAAGCCAATAATAGTGCTTTATTTCTTTAGTCCATTGGTTATCACTGGCTTGCTACTTAAAATGTATGAGTCGATAAAGCCAGGAGCAGCAATCCTGGGTGTTGAAACTGCACCCTTTACTACCCCATGATCCTATGAAGAATAGGTGATTATCGTAACCCACTTGTTATTATTTTCATAACAAAGCTGTCTCCGACCAGGTATAATCTTAGACTTACATAATTGAATTTTAGATGCTGCTGGTTTATATGAAATTTCCACAGGTGCCAGCATGAGTCCAGGATTTAGCAAACAATATTTTTAATTGAGATTTTATGTCCTTGCCCTCAAATCAAGCACTTTAATAGGATCCCAGTTGGAATAAGTGACTCAGTAACAAGTTACCACTGCTTTCAACATCGGAAAGGTGTTAATTTCTCTGGCTCCTGCTGAGCGTCCATCTACTCCAGTGACCCACTGCTTGCGTGTACCATAAAACTAGTGTTTTGCATTCCGTTATGTTCAAAGTATAGCCTTAGTAATCTGCATATTTCTTGCAGGATGTGCTGGCTCCATTCTTCCAGAAAACATTAAGATGGAAAAGTATTAAAAATATTGATTTGTCATCTATAACACTGAAGTGATAGATTGAAATGAAATTTGGATGCACTCCAAACCTCAATAACTTTGACATTATTGGATGAAATGGGATGATCTCAGTCTAATTAATATGCTGCATCCACGTGAGAGAAGTCGGGAGAATGAAACAAGAATTGGCCACAATTTTTCACAGAGTTTTACACTTTTCAAAAAATGTGTAGGATTTTGAGATCCAAGATGACAGTCTCCATAGCCGAGCCTTGCTGTTAGCTGGAAGCTCTGTTCTTTTCCATGTTGGCTCATCTTTGAAAATGAGTTAGTACATTCTTAAAGAGGAGGGTGGTGCACTCAGTTGAACTGTGTAAACTTCTTTAGACTTTTCAGGTCATGTTGCCATAATGTTCTCCATTCCCCTGCCCTGGAGGATAAGTAATGACTGTAACACACACACACACACACACACACACACACACACACACACACACACACCCTCTACTTGAATCTGTTTCATCCAAGGCGAGCATCTGTCTGGATTTGGTACTTTTTTCCCCCTCCTCACCATATTGCTTCCGGACTTCTGCTCTTTCATGTTGTTAATAAAATCATTATACTTTATTTCTACTCTAATTCTTTCCCTCATTTTTGGAGTAGGGTTCTACCTTTTCTCCCAGCCACTGTGCTCACTATTTTATTGAATCAGATATTTCAGTTTTTTTGTTCTCCCAAAGAATCTTTATCTCCCTGTTGGCAATGTGTTCATAAGCAGTGGGTTCATAACAATTTAATTTGGTTGCTTTAGAGAAGGAGAAATGCACCCTCTATTTAAGCGTATTTGGCGGGGGGGGGGAGTTGTGCAAATCTCAAAACTTATTAGCTTTTTCACAGTTAGTATCAGGAAAGTAGTACCACAAAAATACAAATATTAAATTTAGGTTAATGTCATGTAGGCTAAAGTATGTATGGGGTTGGTGATGACATCTGAAATTTACTTGGAAATGCACCAAAAACAAGAGCTGATGGATGGATAGAGTGATGGGCAGATGGACAGATCTGGGATAAAGCAAGCATAGTAAAATCCTAGTAGTAGAATACAGGGGGTGGGCAAATGGGTGTTTGCTATAAAATGATTTCAACTTTGCCGTAGGTTTGAAAATTCTCATAGTAGAATATTGGGAAAATACCGTATGAAAGTTAACAGCCACATTGGTAGCTCACAGACTGAGTTAAAAAATGTGCGCTTGCTTTTAGCATCCCTTCTTCCACCCCATAGGTGAGGTGTCAGGAACCCTATATGTAGCAGGATCATCTTGCTTCCACGCCATATCTCCCCTTCTGTCTCCTTGTCTGGTTGCTTCTGCTCTTTGGATTTTTGTTGTATCTGCCTTGATAGACACAGTGCAGTCTGGTCCTCTTCATGGACTCCTGTAAGTAGAAGCACGGCACCCCAAAAGGGAGAAAGAGCAATGCATTTATCTTCCTTTTATTCCCTTCCTCCTACCCTGAGCCTGCCCTCCTCACTCTTTCCTGGTGTCAGAGTTAGTGGAGCGATTCTGGCCCGGTTGGATTTATGTAGCTCGGAGTGAGAGAATGTGCCACCATGGAGGCTGCTTTCTGCTCTACATTGATTGAGCTTCCTGGGCTTGAGGGATTTTTGCCGAGCTGAGTTTTACGGTTGATAGGCTCTCAGTCATTTGTCATAAAATCATTCCAACCAAGCTGTTTACTGGTTTGAATGCTTAATTACTGAAGGAGAAGAGAATAGCTTCTTTTGGAGCTGGGTGCTCATTTGGATGCCTTCTACGAGCTCACTTATCATCTGGTGCCCGATGATCGCCGGGTAGTTTATACAATATACATACCACCCTTCAGAATAAAATATAAAGACACCCACGATTTTACCTAAATATTCTGAGATGTGCATACACAGATCATTTCACCTCTTACCATGATAGTATTTTCTTTTGAATATAAATTGATTGCAAAACTCAGCACTCAGGCAGCTACAGTGATGCAAGGCCTCTGCTCTGGGTTTCAGATCAGAATGTTCACCTGGGTTATTTAGATTAATTTCCAGAAATGCTTTGCTGACTCCCCCCAACTTAATATACTCAATCTGAATTGCGTACAAGGTGTTGGATATAATTATCTCCCTGAAAAAAAAGTTCATCTAAATTGGAGTCAAATTTATTTGTGAATGCAAAGCCATCTTGGGAATAACATTGCAAAACCTATAGTCAAGGATTTAGTATATGAAGTCCTTTCCCTGTGGTGTATTTATAATTTCAGCTCTTCTTTTCCATGAGGAAAATCAAAACGCTCTTTGTGCCCCACCCCTGCTGAGAAGCATTAATCCCACATACAATTCCCCTCCACACATTAGCCTCAATTAGCTTTTGTCCTTGGTTGCATTACCACTGAATATTTAGGGAACATGTTTTTATATATGAGATGCTTTTGGAGAAATGAGAGAAAGAGGGAGGGAGAGAGAGTAGGAGAGGGAGAGGGAGAGGAGGGGAATCCGGAAATGGAATGTTTTTTTTTTTTTAAAGGAAATGGAATGTTTTAATGCCAAAATAACCTGTCAGAACACCTTAAATATGTACCACAGTTTTGATGTTTCATTTATCTCTGTATCATGGAGCACTGTGGCTCTTTTTACTGGAAGGAGTTAGAACTTAAAAAAAAAAACAAAACAAACTTTTAATCACTTTGCTATAAATATAATACGGGAGAATTTTTCTCTTGTAGTGTTACTTTCCTGTTATTAGAAACAACTGCTTGTCACTCCTTCTCAGAGCTTCTTCCCCTCCCTTCTTTTAACTGTTGCCCTTATTCAGAGCTATTATACTTAAAGTAATCTGGATTCTTTCAGAGCTGCCAAAAGGTGAAATTGACTTTTTGAGAATGTATTGCCGAAAACTGCAGCCAATGCACTTTCCCCAAGTAGAAACATCCTGTGTGTTAAGACAGAGAGGGACAATTTACAGCCAGTTTCAAATTGGTAGCTGAGGTCAACAAGTGCCCACTCGCGCAATGGCATCAGCCTTGTTTGGATGACAGTGCACAAGGGGGGTGCCTCCTGGGGAGCTGCCACTGGGGACCTGGCCACCTCCACTGGCAGCAAACTCCCTCTGCAAATTTTATTTATTTTGTCATTCACAGTAGAAATCTTCCAAAAATCTGAACTTTTTCAATGATTATTAAAAAATGTATTAACATTTGCATATCACAAGTTTTATGTAATAATTACAACATCCTGCTTTTCCCTCTCCCTCTACCTCCTTCCCCCTGCTCATGCTCTTGCTCTCTCAAATAAATAAATAAAATCTTTTTTTTTTAAAAAAAGAAAGAAAATATAGTTCAAACTGTTCTTCATTTTACCAGTGAGAAAAACCAGGGCTTAGAAAATTTGGTAAAGAACCCAAGTAAGTAAACCTGCATCTATGACTTGAAACTATGTGGTTTAACTTCAGAGACCGCGCTCCTCACCACATCTTGTGAGTTTTGAGAACCGAGAGAACTTGGCATGATTGAGATATTGGAAAGCTACCCTCAGCATCAACCCTGCCCTTGCTTTGTTGGTGTAGACTAGAGAAAATTTAGTGTAAAATGTCCCAATAAAAGTTTTCTCCAAAGCATATGTAAACCACAACATAATAGATTTATCAAAGTAGCAGAGTGCTATTATGTTCAAAAGATTAACCAGACCGAAGCTATTTGTCATAGCAACGGGTTCTATAGTTGACAAATTACAATTGAACCCAGTTTGTAGCAAAATGTTAGGCAGAACCTTGGCACTGATGAATTGACACAAGAGTCCAGACTGGAATATATCAGAGCAATTTAAATATCATTCAGAATAGAGTGGAACCATGTTCCCCAAACACCCCAAACCATACCGACAACCACAACACATCTTTCGGTCTAAAGTATATCAGTAGCAAGACACACCATCAATTTGACAATTTTTAATGGAAAAGAAATACCACGTGAAATGCTCACACTGATTGGCAGGGAGTGGGATTACAGACACTTTCAAACCTGTGGTAGGGGGCCTGAGGTGGCATTATCTTAGCAAGAAGGAAAATATATATATTTAATTCCGGATAATGTGTTTTATCCTAATGAGATAAGAAACCTTTTCCTAATAAAGTATATGGACTGAAAGGTAATGGATGCTAAGGGAGGGAAGGGAAAGAGTTCAGGTAGAGGAAGGACCTGTGCTTGTTTGACTATAGAATGGATCTTTAACTTGTATCTCTCCGGACAATGAGTTGATCACATTGTCACAAGAATAGATCTTCTCTTTGCTCCTGGTTAAGTCTTGTGTTAGGAAACAAGGAGCATGGTTAGATTCTACTGGAAGGAAAGCTGAAATGGAGTAGCATCAGTGGAATTCCATATTACCTATCTCTGTCTTGCCAATTGATTCTCTCCACCGCTGACTTCATTTCAAGATATGTCAGCCTTGCGTGTGCATCTCTGTAGTTTCTACCCACCTGACAGTTGCTGTCATTCTCACTGTGGGGGTGTGAGTATTTCTGTGGCACGGCTTCTTTTTTCACATGCAGGGTTTTATTTAGATCCACCACCTATTTTTACCTTTTTGTAAATTTAGACTTTGACAATAGCCTTTAATAGACCTAACATGCACATTCCCTTTCCTTGACTGAATTTATGTTGAAGAAATAATCACAAATGTGTGCAAAGGTCTGAGTATGAGGATGTTCATTACTGAGTATTTGTAATAGCAAAAAACTGAAAATTACCCAAATGGCCTACAATAGGGCATTGATTAAATCAAGTAGGGAATACCCCTACACTAGAGTCCCCATTCATTTATTTATTCATCATCTAACAAATAGGAGTTGAGAAGGTACTTTGTATCAGGCCTTATGGAGTTTTTTGAATGTATAGCCTTCAAGTTCATTAAAAGTGATACGGTAGAAGAATCATCGGTGGCACAGAAAACTCTCGCAGGATATTGTTAAGGGGAAGTCTGAACTCAATGTGATCTTATTTTCACTAAAACAGAAAAGGATAGGAGGAATCTGTTAAGAAAAAAAATATACGCACACACTAAAATGGTAAGTGTTGTTTTCTTTGACTTGTTGGGTCGTTTTTCTCTAAAAGGCCCATAACGAACACTTCATGTCTAAGCAGAAAACAAATTGCAAACATTTTTATTTTTTTATTTTTTAAGATTTTATTTATTTATTTGAGAGAGAGAATGAGAGAGAGAGAGAGAGTACATGAGAGGGGGGAGGGTCAGAGGGAGAAGCAGACTCCCTGCTGAGCAGGGAGCCCTATGCAGGACTCGATCCCGGGACTCCAGGATCATGATCTGAGCCGAAGGCAGTCGCTTAACCAACTGAGCCACTCAGGCGCCCCAAATTGCAAACATTTTTAAAAGGCAGTTGTTTTCGGAGGTTAGAGGAGAGCATTAGCACCCTGCTAAAATATTTGTTTCTACTTTTCAGTCACATATAAAGGTGAAGGGAAAGTCAGTATTTTTTTAAAGACTTTATTTTTTTAGGTTTAAGTTTTGCAGTTTTAGATAAACAGTACATTTAAGATTTCCCATATATCCCTTACCCACACAGCATAGCTCCCCCCCATTACGAAAATCCCCTCCAGAGTGGGACTTTGGTTTCATTTGAAGAACCTATGCTGACATCATTATCACCCACAGTCCGTAGTTTACATCAGTGATCATTTTTGGTTTTGTACATTCTGTGGGTTAGCACAACCATGTAATGATATGTGTCCATCATTACAGTATCATGGAAAGTATTTTTTACTGTCCTAAAAATCCTGTGTTCTGCCTGTTCACCTCCCCCACCCCCAGCCCCATTTCCCCCACATCCACTGATCTTTTGACTCTTGCTATTATAACCAGTGATACTTTGAAACCAATGAAATGTATGCATTTGGGGAAAAAATACTTAAAAAAAAAACAGTGGTAACAATGGTCATCCTGGACTGGGTGGTATGTGAAAAGGCAGGTGGTAAACCGTTTTAGAAGGAATTACTAGTTTCCTTGACAATTTAGCATTCAATACAGTTCTACGTTGGCTTACTATAACCATGACCTTATTGACTGGCTTGGGTAAAATTAAATCAGATGATGCACTGGAATAGAGAGATTAAAGCCTCCTATTTTCTGCAAGGTTTGGGTTTAGGGTCTAAAAATAATTGGAGGGGAGGTGTTTAGGTCAAGTCCCAGCCTTGGTGCAAGGTGCAGAGATGACTGTAGTCACTTCATTGCTTGGAGGAGGGTCAGAGATTCCCACTGGAGATAATGTCAGCAGGGTGTGGCCCCTGGGAGCAGAGCTGCCTTAAGCCACACTACCCTGCAAGATTTGATTTTAATGGATATGTCTTCCGAGCTCTCTCTCTGCCCAAAAGTTGACTTGCCATCTTTCCAATTAATAAGAAAATACCAAACAGAGCATTAAAGTTTATGGCTTCACATTTCTGAATTAAAATTATCTATTGATTAGTTGGGTGCTATTATTAAAAATCAGCACAACCACGTCTGACAATGTCTTAAAAATATTCATCATGATGACTTTGATCAAATTGTAAATGGTGGATCTGCACTTTATTTTAGAGGTAAAGGAGACAAATGAGCAATAAATTTGCAGCCTAAGTAATTGGGGGGAAAAGTAATCTATTTAATCAGTCCCAAGAGCTGGATGATTCAGAGAACTGACATTAGAATAATTGGTTAAAATATTTTTGTCTGAAAAGATCATTTATGTATGTTTAAGAAAATATTCTATAGTAGGCTCAGATTTAGCATTTGCGTGTCTTATGCTAAATTGGGTTTAGTTTTCAAGTATATACATAAGGTGATGGTTTTCTTCTGTCTTCTCTTCCCTACTATTATACTATTTATATGCTAATCACTCAGAGAGCTGACATCTTTCCTTATAAGCAGATACCTCCTTTCCCACTGGAGTCCCAGCTCACTCCCACCTTTACAATGATGCTCATTTGTCTCTGACTTTTATTTTCAACCACAGACCGCTTATTCCACCCATCACATCTTTCCCTCAAGCTCCACAATTCTTGCAGCCACTAAGGTGCAGTATTGTGTACAAGTTAAAAGGAGAGCCTTAGAGCCTGAAGTCCAAATCTGGTTCTTTCACCTCCTAGCCAAGTAACCTTGGAAAAGTGACTTAGCTTTCTGGACATCTCTTTTCTCCTCTGTAAAATGTGGGTCAACAATAAATAAAAATTGCATAGGGTTGTAGTTAGAATTAGATAAAGTAACACTAAAAGAACACTTTACAAAGAACCTACTACACTGGTGGAATCCTGATTTCTAATAGAAATACTGACTTTTATTGGTAAACTGGTAATAGGTTAATGTTGCGTTTTGTATCATAAATGTTTAGCAAGCCTTACTAATGCGCAAGAAGCTAAATATTAGTAAATAGCATTTAAGTGAACATAATGACACAGACATTTCACTTCCTGAAATGCTTCCAGTTCTGTCTTGTGTAGGCTCTGTCGTTAAAAATTAGCTGTGGGCGCCTGGGTGGCTCAGATGGTTAAGCATCTGCCTTCGGCTCAGGTCATGATGCCAGGGTCCTGGGATCAAGTCCCGCATCGGGCTCCCTGCTCTTTGGGACCCTGCTTCTCCCTCTGCCTCTCTCTCTGTCTCTCTGTCTCTCATGAATAAAGAAATAAAATCTTAAAATAAATAAATAAAAATTAGCTGTAAGTGGAACTGTTAACACATTTCCCATCACTTATCTGTGCCTGAAACATACCTTAACCTGGCCAGCCATAATTCAATGCTTGGAGCATGAGAGATTACTGGAGTGTGTTCCACAGTGGTGCATAATAGCCTTTTCCCTATTAGTGGCACTTAGTGACATAGGCCACTCAAGTTCTCAGAAGCTGTCAGCCTCATGTTCCACCGTCTTCAGTGATAACTAAAGATACACCGTCCTCCTGAGCAGGTGGGCAGGCATGCGGAACCCAGGGTTGCTACACTCCTTCCCCTCTCTGCACTGGGGCAAGACATCTGAGGACTGAGTCTATTTGTAACTTCAAGAAGTTGGTCTTTCCCAAGGAACATCTTTCCTAACTTAATTAAAAATGGTCCTTCAGGATACATACTGAACTGTTAGCATTGGATGTCCCTGGAGTCCTGAATGGGATTACAGAAAGAGAGAAGAGGAGTTCATCTTTACTCATTTTTTTAAGACAATAAGACTTTGTATTTTAAACATAATAAAGAATGTCATTTAAAAGTATTTTCAAAGTTTTTTTCCTCCCAGCCTGGATGCTTTAATATTTTTCCTCTAAAAATACAAATGTAATTGTTGCAAAAAAATCAAACATAGAAAAATATGTAGGAAGATAAAACTGTCTTTCCATCCCATACAAGCCTTAAAATGTACTTCCCCTTCTGGAGCAAACTTCTATAAATAATATTCATTTTCTATATATTGACAAAAATATTTAGAGATAGTGGGTATATCTGAAAGAAAAAGATAGATGAGTAACTGTATTCATACATATTTATTAAATGAATATATGCAAACACAAAATTTTGTTTAAATATGACATCTCTCTGCAGTACATGTAGAGATAGATATATTTACATACTATATGTCTGCACATATGTACACATGTGTATGATGTCTTACTTGCTTTTTCCATTTAACAATATATCATGACTGTTTTCCATGTTGTACACATTCCCCTATAGCATTCTTTCTAGCAACAGCTCAGCATTCCATAGGATGCGTGGTTGTGTCCAGATAGTTTACTCAATCTCCTGCTAATGAAAACTGGACTTTTCCCCACTTTTGCCTGTTGTTATAGCAGCATGCTGGTGCCTCCACAAGAGTTCTCTATGGCATCCCCAATTTATGACCATTGCTCCTACTTGCAGTTACCAGTGGATATTCCCGAGCACTCTCTGCTAACCAACGTTCCCTGCCGAAATCAGACAAGTTCATGTGCCTGGTCTCTGCTGGCAATTTCTGTGCTAACATAACCAAGGAATGAGATGTGGTTTTTTAAATGCACCTACAGATATGTGGAGCGTCTGGTCAGGGATGATGCTGCAAAAAACACATTCTGAGGATGCTCACCTCAAGTTTGAAGATGATTTCTTTGGAGTGACTTGAAATCAAAGTTCAAGTTTCTTTCTCATAAGTCTGTTATTTGGACGGAGATTTCATGAACCATTCTTATTTATCTTCTGCCTTCTGGGCATAGGCCTTTTAGGAGATGGGTATTTTTAAAGGAACAACTTTATTCTTGGGAAAGTTGACAGGACTTTTAATGAGGAAAGAAATTAGAAACCAGAGCTGGAGGTGATATGGTTAGTACAAAAAGGGGGGGGGGCAAGGAACAGAAATTCAGTTTAAATCCTCCTTAAAATGGTTGACATTGTAAATATTCTTATATATATTCATTTGTAGTTCTAGGTGAGAAAAACAGGGCAGCTCTTCTCTTATCAGGCAAATAATTGTCACTTATTTTACTTAAACTTGAACAAATCCCAGGGGCGCCTGGGTGGCTCAGTTGTTTAAGCGAATGCCTTCGGCTCAGGTCATGATCCTGGAGTTCCTGCATCAAGTCCCACATCGGGCTCCCTGCTCAGCAGGGAAGTCTGCTTTTCCCTCCGACCCTCCCCCTTCTCATGTGCTCTCTCTCTCTCTCTCAAATAAATAAATAAAATCTTTAAAAAAAAACTTGAACAAATCCTGTATCAATTGGACTTGTACAAATAAAATAGTGTATTCTAGAACAGGGTCGTCAAACGGTGGCTTGTGGGCTAAATCCAGCCACCTGCCCATTTTTGTAATCTAGTACTGTTGGAATGCAGCTCCACCCATTCAGGTATGGATTGCTCGTGGCTGACTCTGTACCACAATGGTAGAAATAAATAGTAATAAGCCCCTCCAAACCTAAATCTTTACATCTGGCCCTTTACAGAAAAAGTTTGTCCATCTAGGCAACCTCACATGTGGGGTGAAAAAAAATCAGTCCCTAATTGGAGGCCCCAGAACATCCAGGAAGTTCTTTCCCTGCCTGACAGCAAGATGTAAATTAAAGTGTCAGACTAAACTATGTAACCAACTGAGCCACCCAGGCGCCCCAGACTAAACTATGTAGGCTCAATTCTTTCTCCTGTCTTCCTGGACAAGGAAGATACTCCTCCTTTAACTAGAAGGGAGTGAGCACAGGAGATAGCCCGATTCTCAATAATAGGGCTGGATCTACAACAGATAATGCAACAAAGTTATTAGTGATACAGAAGAATCAGATAGTTGGGTCTGGGAATTACCTCCTGTTATGGGCTGAGTTGTGTTCCCCCAGAATTCTTATGTTGATGTTCTAACCCCCAGGACCTCAGAATGTGACTGTATTTGGAGATGGGGTCTTTAAAAAGTAACTAAGTTAAAATGAGGTCACTAGGGTGGGCCCTATTACAATACGACTGATTGTCCAGGGCATAGACATACACAGAAGGAAAACCCTGACAAGTCCTGGGGAGAAGATGGACATCTATAAGCCAGAGAGAGAGGCTCAGGACAGACCAATCCTGCCCAGGGTTGATCTTAGACTGTTGGCCTCCAAAATTGTGAGAAAATACATGCCTGTTGTTTAAGTCACCCAGTCTGTGGTACTTTGTTATGGCAGCCCTCTGCTTAAGTCTACCATGCTACCTTCTTAGGTAGGATATAACTCTTGCCATAATGTGCCGGTTTTACTATGTGTAAGTCAACAGTTCTCAACTGGGAATAGTTTTGCCCCTCGGGGGACATGTGGTAATGTCTGGAGATGTTTTTTGATTGCCACAATTGGGGGAGGGGCATGCTTTCCATATCTGGTGGGTAGAGGCCAGGGACACTGCAAAGCATCCTCTAATGCACAGGACAGCGCCCAGTAATCATGAATTACCTGGCCTCACCTGTCCATTGTGCCAATGTTGAGAAATCCTCATGTAGCAGAAGACACATCTCTTTCACTCCTCTTCCCTGCTTCCCTCTTAGACCTTTGGTGTTCTTTGAAAATGCTAGAAGAGGTTAACCCCACGGTGAACAATGTGTATGGTGTCCATGTAGGATCATTAAAATAATTTAAACTAAAAGAGTTCCTTCGGCCATTAGATCTGGTCAGTAAATTTCTGCCAAGTACACTCTAGAAAAATTGTTAGGTGCTGTGTGATTTCTTGGACATGGATGTTGGATTTCCTGGGGGCCAGTCTTCCTTTCAATGCTGTTAACTTCCCCAAGTTTGCAGCCTATGGGTGGTGCTGGTGTAGGGCAAAGAAGAATGAGTGATGGATGGATGGTGAGCCTCCTAGGATCAGAAATGGGCTGGTGGGAACTTTCTTTAATATCATATTTTATATACAACTCTGGGTCAGGGCAGGCTGTGGGTATGCAGTGCCTGACCCTAGTACAAGGGAGAAGATCGATCGTGCTGGAACAGTGAGCCATCCAAATGATTTATTTATGCAACAGTTCCTCTCTCAGCTTCTTTGGAGGTAGGCACAGACAGGTTTGTCCATGTGCGAGAGTGTGTGTGTGTATGTGTGTGTGTCCGTGAGTGTGTGCATGTGCGTGTGCACGCGTGTCCTCCCATGATCCTCCCAGTTTCAACTGAGCTTATAATTAGCTCCTCAGAGACCAGATAATTACACTTTGCTTTTTCTACCTGTAAATGCTCATTTGGCTTTCTGATTTCTTGTTAATTTCTTAGCTTTAAACCACCCAATATTGGGCTTTTGGCAAAATATCAAGTTATCAGAACAAAGAATGGTACTCTGGGAAGATAGTTGGACGATTCCAGAGTCTCTGTGGCTGAGACTCGCCATTGTTTTCTGCCTAAATATGAGAAGAAGCTTTTGAGGGATTATTTTTGAACATATCTGATGTATTCTTTCCCAACTAAAATGATGTCCTTCCAGGAATATCAGAATGTAGTCATTAGGTCTGGACATTTCAAATCTGGCAGAATACATAGCATAACAAATCAAACCATTGCATTCTGTGGTAGAGATCATAATCCATACAACTAGGGCCTTAAAAAAATTGGTTCCCACACCAAATTATACATAGCCCAATTTTGTCTCTATCACTGAATGTGAATTCTGATAGTCTTACTCCTTGATGTCAGTCTAGGATTGTTCAAAGAATTGTTTTTAAAGGAGAAGAACAGAATTCCAATTTATTAATAATTAGGAATACTCTAAATCAGCTACTGTCCAATAGAACTTTCTGCAATGAAGGAAACATTTTATATCTGTGTTCCCCAGTATAATAACCATGAGCCTCCCCTGGCTATTGGGCATTTGAAATGTGATTAGTTAAACCAAGGAACCACATTTTATATTTTATTTCATTTTAATTAATAGAAACTTAAACAGCACCATTGAGTAGTGACTACTGTTTTGGAAAGCATAGCTCTATATGGTCTGATCTCATCTTAAAAAAAAAAAGTGTGGATATGCATCTTTATTATTCACGTTTCTACCCATATGTTGTACTTAAACATATAGACAAAAAGTCTCTAGAGTTACATATCAAACTGTTAATACCTTTCAGGTTGGGATTGGAAAGGTATAAAGAAAGGATTTTAACTCTTTTATTTTGCCAAAAAGAGAAAGAGAAGATTAATGTGATTAAAAACCAGTCAGATAAATAAAATGAGACTAATTATATCATAGAGCCGATTGGGTCGAGCCCTCTCCTTGCATTGACCTGGAAAGGGAAGGCTGGAGGAGGACTGTGACAGTTATCTCTGTGACCCAGGCAGCCCCGCCTTTTCTCCCCAGTCATTTCAGAAGACATGAATCTGGGACCTCAGTCATACAGTCCTGGTGTTTTGTGCAGTCAGCACCTAAATAATCATTTCAGAGGCTTTCAAGGCTGTGAACCCGAAAGCAGACCACAGTGAGAAAGGAGGAAGGCACATAAACAAATGCATGAACCAGAGTCAGTCTCCGAAAAAAAAATCCATGTGTTTTATGAAAATCCCTGATTGTGGAAAGCCATTTGCAAAGCCCCCCATCTTCGCTTGGCTGGTGAAGAGCAGCGAACGCCTCTTTCTAAGTCTCCTGTGAATGACAGAGAAATTTCTAACCAGGGATTGTGTTTACAGGTTTATGGATTCCTAGTTTGAACACAGCCACACATTTATTTTTCCATAGGTTATGGAAAAGAAATCTACACTTTACTTTCCTGGAGTGTGGGTTTTTAAACGTTTAGGTAGAAGGAAATAAAATGAGAGAGAGAAAAGGAGTATAGAAAAGAATACACTAAAGAGAAGCAACAGAATGAAATTTTAAAATGCATAGAATTTACACATATAAAGGATCCACTAAAATTACAGAGCTTGACCAAATCCCATCCAGGGTTTACACAGGTCCTGGGTGACTTGGAGATTTGGAAACCCCTCTGGGGTGTGCAGAGTTTTCTTTACCCATGTCAAATCAGTATGCCTCTTCGACACTCCTGAATTATTACAGTGGCAACAACACTATAAAGCTCTGCATATCTTTTGAGACTTAGTGCTTTCCTGCGACTAAGCCACACTAGGGTGCTAAACATTTCTGCATAGACGCAATCAAATTAGAAGCTAAATTTGATACTGCAACAGGTTACCACCTGGGATCAGAAGTGGCTTGCATTATATATATATATTTTTTTTCTAGCATTATGAAATGAACAAGGCATATTAATTTTTAAGTGGAAATGTACAACTTTCTTTGCCTAGTTCCTGAATTCTCTCCAAGATTAAAACTCATTTATCTGATTTTTGATGCAATTGTAATAAAAGTGAAGAAATGGATATTCTCCTCAAATGGATGGCGCATTGATCTGAAAGCTGCCTGAGGGCAGGGGATTCTGCATTAACCATGCTATCTCCTCAATTTAGTAAAATGCTAGACTGATAGTAAGCATTCTTCTATGCTATATGCCAGATATTTATTTCCCTATATTCTGATCCTCAGAAAAACTATATGATCTAGGACCGAAGGTGCGTATGTGCCAAGAAAAGAGGAAATTCTAATGCATATTCTAACATTGCTTTAAAAAAAAAAGTAGTAATTGATTAATATGTGAGCACATGGACAAGTTATTTTCCTTCTATATCTAGTGGATGGTATTTATTCATAGTATTTAGGTGTTCCTGAGAAGAACTGGGAATGGGGAGAGGCCAGAGGATAAACAAAGAAACTAATGACTTTATTAGGAAGGCTTCTATATTCTGTTTTGTGATTCATTTCCCTGAGGCAACTTTAGACCTTGTGGGTCTGTTTGCAATTCCTATCAGATTAGAAAAAAAGAAAAAGAAAAAAAGAAAGGATAGAATAATGGAAATTTTACAAGTTACTCAGTTCTTTTTAAAAAAATCCAGTTTCTCGCCTTGACAGTTTCTTCAATCTGTAGACCTTGATGTTTTAATCTTATGCATTCTGATAGAGCTTGATATTCGTAACTGGTGGATTGGATAAATTTTTAACCAGAAAGTTGGAGATGATGAGAAAACACAAGGGGAGGTTTATATTTTGCACCGTGTAGTAGAGCCTTCCTCATTTCCACTTTTTGCACTGAAAGCATTGCGGGGAGGTGTCAAAGCAGCCCAAAGCCAACTTGCATCCATATTGAGATGGCTTTGTCTGAGGTTTCCAAAATTCCAATTTCAGTGCTGGTGGTAATATCTATGCGTGAACAGCAGAATAAATATCAGTTTAAAACTCATATAAATAAACATTTATGCTCCATGTGTGAACTCATAACGTGTGGGATAAATCTTGTCATTTCAACATAAGTGGAATAACACACGGATTGAAAGCAGTATGCACTGTTGAGAAAGCATGTTATGGATTCACAGTGCGAAGTTATACACTGACGGTTTCATCAGAATTGAATTCTGAAGATGAAACAATTGATGATAACAATTCAGTCTCTCTAATCATTTCTGTAAGTAAATTAAAATATTAATCGTATCTCAGGATTGTCTTTCAGTGTCTTATCAAGGAAAATAAACAGGTATCAAAGTAGAGAATAGTAAAGTGAATTCTCATGTACTTCAGCAATTGATAATTCAGAACCAATTGTGTTTCATCTCCTACCCTTCCTCATTTCTTCCACATTCCTGGATTGTTTTGAAGTCAAGGCCAGACACCATACATTTCATCCATGCATGTTTCAGTATGTACCTCTAAAAGAGTAGGTCCATTTTCTAAAGATGCTTACACCTCACCCTACCACAGTGATACTGATTTCCCGAGACAATCAAATATCTGGTCAGTGTTCACCTTTTGTCAGTCATCCTACATATTTGCAAAGTTGGTTTACTTGAATTGAAACCCAAAGAAAGTCTATAGATGCAATTAGTTGATATGCTTAAATTTCTTTAATTTATATTCTCCCCATTCATACTTTTCTCTTTTTTTTTCCTTGGAATTTGTTTCATTGGAATAAACTGTCGCCCAGAGACATTTTCAAAAACAGTTATTAGTAGTGTGCATTCTTTTATCTTTTTTACAAGAGACAAGAAATTAGGCTGATAAATCATTGATTGAACCAATGACACCCATCATTCTATTTCATGGGTAAATATTGGCAGCAATTTGATATTGTGTGTGTGTGTGTGTATTCCACTTTTTAAAGAAAATAACTAGAAGTTGAGAGAATTGTTCAAGAGCTAAGTTAAGGTGGGCCAGAGTTACTGTCACCTAGGGCTCTTCTGCAGTTGCTTGGAAAATAACACCAGCAATATTTCTTAACTGCTTGGATGGGGATTTTTCTTTCATGGATAAACTATGGCTGCCATTGACATTGATTTTTTTTTTGCACTTCTGAGTGAAGTAAATATGGGCATTTCACCTAAAATATATTACTCTTATGAAATACAGGATGCAACTTTAGAAAGTGGTCATGGTTCCCCCCTCCAAAGTATTCATTATTAAGTATGGTATTATATTTCATTCCTGAGCTAAGGGCTTTACCAGGTCTGGTTTGTTCTTGAGGATAATGACAAAAGTGAAAATCTGGGGAAGTTCCTCAACTCCCTTCCTAACTCATATTAAGAGTTGATGCAAAACAACACAGTGGGTGGTGGGCCATAAGCCACCTCATTTCTTAAGCCATCTCTGTGGTCTGGCAAATTGCCCCAGTATCTTGGGTACAGACCTTTGAGGGAGTGCGGTTGATGGACAGGGAGGGGGGTCAGTGCTTCCAGGCTATGCAAAAGTGCACTGACCCTTAGCAAGAATCTAGGCCAGACATTTGGCACGAAGAGCCACTTGGGTCTGTGCAACACCTTCCCTTCCTATCATCACCCAAGCACACTCTGTAGTATTTCCTCCCACCACTTAAGGAACCACCTTTAAAATGTAGGGACACGTTTTCCACTAAATGTGCTGGTTTTTATTTGTTTCCAATTTAAAAATAACAATCAAAAGCACTAATCACATGCGCATTATGTTCCATGCTCCATGTGAGCACTTTTTAGAAGCTGTCCGGTTTAATACAATATGAATCCGAAGTATCATTCCTATAGCTATTATCACCATTTTCCAGATGAGGATATAAATCTTATGCAGGAAACAGCAATAGTACAATTACAGCTTGTTTTACAGAGTTAGTAAGATGCAGACTTGGAATTTGACCCAGAGTCTGTTAGACTTTAAAACCAGTACCATGGCCAGGTTCCCCTTAGCAAAAGGCACTGTGAGTGAGGGACCTCAGTAGTGTGTGTAGAACCTCCCAGACCATGCTCAGAGCTTTGTCCACCCTCTACAGTAGCTGCTCTTTGACCCAGGCTCTTGGACCTGGGGTTACACACATGAGTAGTGCAGTTAGCCCTGGGGAGGATGAACCTGGAAAAGAAGTCTACATGCAGGGCCTGGAGTGGGCTGGTCCACTTTTGTCAAAATTTTTGTGATCCAAGGCACCTCCAAATGAGTGGGGTTCAAAGTCCACATGCATATATTCTTGACCCCGTGGGCCATTTATGGGGAGGATTGTGTCAGAAGGGGATCCTCTCAAGTATGGGTCCGTAGAGGAGCTAGGGCTTCTTGGATCTCAGGTCTCTTAACCACTAACTGTAATTCCTCCTGTATCTCCAAGGTCCATACTATTTGCCCCAGGATGTCAAGATTTCCCATCGTTCCTGATGACATCATTCTCCTCCTAACTTTGGACTTACTCATTGCCAACATTTTCATATAATAGGGCAAGTGAAAGAAACATTTTTGCAAGTGCAGTGCAAAACAAAAATAATGTAGCCCCTTTATAGATGATAGCCATTAACATTTCAGACAGAACTCAGGGATCCTCAAAAGGAGCTCATCTGAGCCAGGAAACCTCTTTAAAACAATAAACAAGAGGTTTGTTTCCCTGACCCATGTGGGGAAGGTGAGGAGAGTGGTGTTCTGTGCTTATTTAGAGCCAAAAAAAGTGAGGAAGGGCCTTTTTCCAGGAGTGGGGGGCCCTTGCATTGTGGCCGTCACAACTAGCTCTTTCCTTGAACTGTTGGAAATAAGACACATAGAGAAAGCCCACCCAATGAAAGTGGACATAGTAGAGGTCACTGTGTGGGTCATGGTCACTATTGACTGTGAGTGGGAAATTGATTTGAGGACAGTGCATTTCAGGCCAGAAGAAAGAGAATTGCTCGATCAGCAGCTTCCTTTCTAAAAAGAACTTACTGACTCTTAAGGATCTTATCTGAAAGTCAGATGGCCATGCACTGCCCACCTCACAGGTCACCCATCCAGCTGAAACTCCCCGCTTTGGGGACTTAGGTTGGAATGTCAGCAGAGAAGCAGTTGATTTGAGTTTTGAATATGGGGGAAGCAAACATCCCTAGTAGATTGTACCTCTACTGGATGCAATGATTTCCTGCCCCAGCTGAGTGCTCTCCAAGAAACACTGATGAAACATTTATTGGGTGTGTAGAACTACAGTCTTAGCTCAATAGAGGAGATGCCATTCTCTGAGGCACTTGCCTGCCTGATCTGCCCATTCTAGGCAGAAGAATCTTAAGAGCAAAAGCCATATTGGCCCCACCATATTCAAGAATTCATCAATAACAGTACATAAAGAAATTCTTTCAACTTGGAATTTTATGGAAAATCAACAAAAAGATTGACACATCTGTAACAACAACAATGCCTTATGTTTTCCAAATCCATTTTATTTTTCTTCTGGGCATGCATGCAGGTAGTCCATGCATCCAAGCCCCCTTTCCCCCATCTTGTTAAATTGAGGTCATGTGACAGTATTTCTGAACAATAGAAAGTGGATGTAAACAATGTGTGTGTACTTTCAGACCTATCCATAAACCTCCTCTGTGACCCTCACAGCCTCTGTTCTCCATCCACAGTGACTCTGGAAACCAGTTCTAATGATGCCAAATGGGTTTGTCTGTTCAGGCTGCTATGATGGAATACCATAGACCGAGTGGCTTATAAACAACAGACATTTATTTCTCACACTTCTGGGGACTGGAAGTCCAAGATCAAGGCACCAACGGATTTGGTGTCTGGTGAGGACCTGCTTCCTGATTCGTAGACTGCTGCCTTCTCACTGTGTCCTTAGATAGTAGAAAAGGAATGGGAGCTCTCTGGGTCTTTTATAAAGGTGCTGATCCCATTCATGAGGGCTCCACCCTCATGACCTAATTGCCCCCCAAGGCCCCTCCTCCAGACACCATCACTTTGGGGGTTAGGTTTTCTTTCAACATACGAATTTTGGAGGAACACATACATTCAGTCTATAACACCACTTGCAAGATAAAAGAGATTGGATCTTTGAGTGTTGTATGATCATAGCACCTCTCTAATTACCCTAGACAGAGTTGCAAATGAGCATGGAACTTATATTAGGTTAGTCCTTGTGACCTGGAGTAGTGTGTTACAGAACTTAGTCTCCCCCAATAATACAGCTTAACCCAAGACTATTAAAATAGAATTACATTTCTATTTTTTTTGAAGATTTTATTTATTTATTTATTTGAGAGAGAGAACACAAGCAGTGGGGAGAGGGAGAAGCAGGCTCACCACTGAGCAGGGAGCCTGACGTGGGGCTCAATCCCAGAACCCTGGGATCATGGACCTGAGCCAAAGGCAGACACTTAAGTGACTGAGCCACCCAGGCACCCTGAATTACATTTCTATTATACTGTAAAGTTAACACGAGCAAATTCTGTACTAGAGAGAGACATTCTATTATTAATATCCAGTCTACCTTTACTAAGTAACTGGTGAAAAACAAGTCAGTGTGGTCCAATGCATCATATCTCTTCTGATTTAAATAGAATTTCTCATTTCCGAAATTCGTCAACATCTGCCCAATATTTCCTTTGGATTCTACACTAGCCAATGAGGCATCTGATTCTTTCATGACTAGTTTTATAACCATTGTTATTCCTTCTCTGGAATGTTCAGTCTACTTTAGATGCAGGGTGCTCAACTAATTTCTAAGAATACCTCCACAATGCCATGGGGGCATGGCGATCTTCCATCTTATGTCCTGAAATGGCACTGCTGTGTTTGGGAGAGGCTGGGACTCTTTTCAAACTGCCCGAGCCCTGCTTTGTATTCTCTCTTCTTTCAGTTGCATGATGGGGCAGTGTAGTTTTGTTCCCTGAAAAGTCACTCCCCCTAGATGTGCCCAATCTGAAAATGATTCACCTGCTGTGTAAAAATATGGATGTCATGAAACTTCCTATGGGACACTATTAAACAACCTCCCTGAATGTGTTAGATCAGGATTTGAGTGATAAATCAGCTCATGACCCCTGTCTCCTAAGAAGAGTTTGTGTGTGTGTGTGAGAGTGTATGTGTGTGTTTTGAGAAGAACTTAAAATTTGAAGACTACAAACCATGAAAAAGACATGACAAGATGAATGTCACTGAATCATTTTCCAAGCTGTGATAATCATGCCATGGTTTACCAGGGTTTTCACAGAGCAGATGGTCTTTATGGCCAGTGGCACCAGACACTGTGGTTGGAATAGTGAGGTTCAGTCTTTGAGATGAATCCCAGAATGTTACAGTGTTGAGAGGGCCTAGCTCTTGTATAGTTCAAATCTGTAATTTTTCAGGCAATGAAACTGAAGCATGTTGAGGGTAAGTGAACCACTGAGGGAGGCAAGCTGGGATGCTTTAAAAAAAAAGACATTTTGGAGCCAGACAATCACTACAATCTGTCGCCGGTTGCCCTGGTTGTATGAATTTAGCAGATTATTGCCCTCAGTGGGTTCCCTTTCCTCCCCCACAGAAAGTGGAGAATATTTGACTCCGTGTCATGCACATCTGTTCATATATTTAAGAGGCATTTTATATGGGTTCTTTTTATTTCTTTTGCCCATCCTTCTCTGGAATTTTCATGTTTTTCTTTCATTTTCTCTGTTTCATCAAGATGTTCACATAAATTTGCATAGAAGTCTGCAAAGTAGTCTCTTATGATTTTTTAAAAAATACTTTGTTTAAACAGTTATTCCCTTGTAATTTCTTATTTTTATCGTCGTGTTTTCTCCCTACTTTTTCCTTCATTAAGGGGTCGTTTGTTTGTTTTCATTTTACAAAAAAGTGCAGTTTTGATTTATTAATTATATCTATTGTTTTTTTCTTTCCTCATTTATTCTAGTTTTATCTTTATGAATCTTGCCCTTAAACCTTTTTGCTTGTTTTAATTCACTGGTATTTTTCTAACATTTTGAATTGGGAATTTAATGCACTTATTGAATCTTTTAATTTTTATTGAAAGTGATCATGCTATGGATTTTCTTGTCACTGCTTTAAATGTGACCATTAGATTCTGGATTTTAATGCATAGTGTGTTTATTATTTTTTTAAAATTCTGTATTTTATTTTTGTATTTTTCCCCTCTTACATAAGTATTGGTTTACTTATGTATTGTACTTTTTTTTAAAGGTGGATCAAAGTTTCAAATATTAGTTCCATCCTGCTATTGGGGTTTTCTTTCCCATGGACTTCAGTTTTACATAAGTTCAGTATTCTTTGCCTGTCTCCTATTTCCACTGATTTTCTTTCTTTATCTCATTGCTATTTTCTTGGTTGTTTTATTGCTTTTCTTTAATGCCCATATTAAACTTCAAATCTATTTTTCCCCTTGGGCATTTAATAATTTTGACTTTATTTCTTATATGATTTTTTTGTCTTCTTTTTAATCCATTAATTCAGACAGCTGTCATTTTGGTCCTTCCTGTTTCTTACCCATTTCCGTTTTATGTTTCCGAATATGATTCAGTGTGTGTGTGTGTGTGTGTGTGTGTGTGTGAGAGAGAGAGAGAGAGAGAGAGAGAGAGAGAGAGAGAGATTTCCAAATACTTAGTTGAGGATATTTAATTTAGTTTGGACTGTTGTATTACAGTTTCTTCTGTGGCTTGGTTAGAATTTGGGGGACCCTTTTCATCAGTTCATAGGTTTGGATGATCACTTTTGGTTTTCAAAGTTGGTTGTGGCTCACAAGATGTCAAGGTGATGAGTTTTTTCTTCTGTCAATAGAGCGAAGTGTGTTTTCTTTAGTGGTTGGTTTTTATTGGGGGCAGGGAGTTTCCAGAGGAGTTGTGTTTGTTATTTTCTTTCGTATTTCTTTTATATTTACTGGATCCTTAATTCCTCCATCTTGCTTTTTGTTCTCTCACTTCACGGCTTCTGAAGGTTTGTTCTGCTTTCCCATTTGCTTTCCGTTCCTCAGAACCATTCTGAACACACTAGCAAGTCCCTTCCCCGCAGCAAGTGCTTTCATCTCCCAACTCTATTTTTCGCTGTTTTCACATTTATGGCAGATGTTCTCTTTCTGAGACCAATTTTAGTTCAAGCTTACCCATATATTCCCCTTGGTTCTCTCCCCTACATTCATTCATTCATTCATTTTTTCCCCCCTCCATTTTTCTAGACCTTCCTTATTCTTTTCAAAAACTCAGGATGGGGGATAGAGAAATAGTTCTGCAAAAAAGGCGGGGTGCTTATTTTCAAATCACGGGTTATTCAACATTACAATGTTGTCTTCAAATTATACTAAAGGGGTGGCATTCCTGTGGTTTACTCTTATTTATCTATAGAGTTTGGAGCCTGGGCTGGGAAATTCCAGTTTGGGTAGCAGTCATTGCCCCAGCTACATAGAAATTGCTTTTCTTCTTTTAATACATGACTTACATATGGCTGGTTATTGATTATTCATTTTAGATTGTGTGTGTGTGTGTGTGTGTGTGTGTGTGTGTGTGTTTACCCCTTCTAGGCAGGACAGGTTACATAATATGTGAAGCCTGGTGCACAAATAAAATTCAGGCCCCTTGCTAAAAAACTATTCAGAATTTTAAGCTGGCAGAAGCATAACATTAGACTAAGTGCAGGACCCTTTTGAGTGTGGGGCCCTATGTGGCTGCTTAGGTTGTACATCCGTGAAGCCAGCCTCAGTTTAGTACTTTGTGTGTGTTAAGTAACTTTGCTTCAGTAACTCTGTAAGTGTTATATATCGCCTACAGAGAGCCATAAAGAGATAGATAGAGAGAGAGAGAGACAGATAGATAGATAGAGACTGAGACTAGGTCTGGGTTATGAGGCTTGAGTTCTGTTCTCAAATTTGTAACATTTACAGTGTGACTTTAAACAAATCATTTTATCTCTCTGGACTTCTGTTTTCCTACTTGAAATATGAAAGATTTGGGGTACCTGGGTGGCTCAGTTGGTTAAGTGTCCCACTCCTGATTTTGGCTCAGGTCATAATCTCTGGGTCATGG
>NW_027397075.1:10308251-10418905 GCF_003265705.2 Callorhinus ursinus | reverse complement strand
AAGATAAATTTCAAGACACTACTAAAGAATATAAGTATAGGTGATATTGGATATGTTAGAATTCATGAAGATGGTATAAAAGAGTCTAAAGATGAGGAAACCTTACTGAGTTTGACATCTGAGGACACTCGGTTCTTTTTAGCATGTTAGGATTCTGTCTATAATTGCATATATTTATACAAAATGGTGACTATATTTGTCTAATTTGGAAAAGAGGGAGAGTTTTAAATCTATAATTAAGGGTCACCCTGTTTACACTTTCCAGAGAGGCTGGTGGAGAGATGAGTTCCATATTCTTGGTTCCCGCTCAGCCCATCCCATTTAAATATTCAAAACTCTGCAGAGCCCCCACATACACTCATTGCCATTCAGTACTCAGCCACCTAGCCATACGAATGCCAGGGTTGGAAAAAGCCATCATGTAATGATGCTATCTATGGCAACTTGATGTCAAGTCTTTCTGACTGCAGGTTTTCACGTCTGCCATGTCTGACACTCTACAAAGTTCAAAATAGGCTGTTCTTGAAGGGGATAAAAATAGGAGCAATGATGCTGTGCATCTGTTAACCAGTCGCTTGGATATTATCCGCCAGATCTCACAAAAAGTTCATGATAGAGTTGCACAATACAGTTGTCCTAGCCAGACACCTTGATTATTTTTTAAGAACCCCAGAATTTAAAACATATTACATGATCTCATTGGTCAAGTGGTATAATGTTTACCAAGATATTGTTTATAATTATAAGGAAATCCTAATGGCTCCATAGGGATAGAAATTTAATCTCCCTTTTAGGCACGGATTTTTATATATGATTTTTTAAAAGAAATTTGATGGCAGAGAAATAGACCTTTTCCCCCCAAAATTTGATTTTCTTCCACTGAGATTGAACGGACTCTGTAAGCTCCCTATAGGATGCTAGGACTTCTCCACCTGTTCTTAACCTAGGTTGCCCCAGGAGAAATGCTCCTATACCTCAGTGTCTCAGTGGACAATGTTGTCATTCAATGGTGTTTCAACATTTTAGAGATTTCCAAATATTTTTAGATCATTGTTCCTGACTTGGTAACATATCAATTCTTGCTCCAGTGCAAAAGTATTTAGTCTTCCCAAGAACAAAATGGAAGTATTACTCGGGGCAGAAAGAAATATGGAATCAAAGTGACTTGCTCTGTAGGAAATAAAAACAGTGACGTTTTTAGTTTTCACCCTGTTGTTAGACTATATTAAATTAAACTCACATAGACATCAGTTTCCCTGGATTATTTTGGATTGATGCTGATGTACAGTTTGGGGTTTTTGTTTGCTTTGTGTAGGAGGGGGCAGTGTTATTAAAGCATGGAGGTCTTGTGTAGCTGATTGGAATGATTTTTTTTTTAAAGGTTATGAAACACATCTCCCTTTTGAGCAATAGTCCAGGGGAGCAATCGCATATCAGAATAAAAACAAGAGAGTGGTAATACAGCAAGCATTGTATGATTCAGTAACTCCACTAGATTGCTTTATTGGTTAGGTAATGAAGCATGCTAGGGAATTTCAACCAAGCATGAGTCAACACACTGCCAACTAACATCTGAAATGACTGAACTACACGTTTCGGGAGTGTGGGGGGACGTGAAGCATTACATTACTCCTGGACTGGAAAACGCACCGCAGGTTCTTTTCCTACCACTTCCTGGAGAAGTCGACCCAGGGTTGTTTGGAAAAGGCATGGGGTTTTCGGGCCTTCTCCAAGCACCTCATGTTGCTCTGCGGAGTGCTGGGTTTTTTAAATCTGACGACATTCAAACCAGGCTGATACATACATAAGGCATTCTCAAGTACAGGAGATTGCTTTTCTTAACTGTACACTTTTTAAAAATTTGCTGTTTAATTACCTGCTGCCTCTCTATCGCTTGGATTTCCTTCAGGATTCAAGGGGAGGGTTGGGAGAGAGATTTCCTTTGCAGTTTAATATAATTATTCATAATGACTACATATGGTCATTTTATAAGTTCCTAATTATTTTAAGTGATTGGTGCATGGTCATTTGCATAGGCTATTTAGCAGAATACTCATTTTGCTGAGTGACTTACATATAAATCACGGAATATTCTGTAGGCAGGTGGGAGACCCACCTCCCACCCCACATCATTCATGGCTCCAGTGTATGCATTCCAGAATGTTTAATGTAAATCATAATGCAGCTTGGATTCATTGCTCTTCAAATGGTTATGCAGTTGATGTAGGGAAACATGTTTTAATTTTTTTCTTTCAGTAGCAGATGGTGCATGGATTATATTTGATTCAGGCACTGCTGTCCAAGGAAATTGTCAAGGATTCCCACCCCCCACCCCTATTATGAAAAAAGAGAGGGATGTAAAGCTTTTGGACCAACCCATTCATTTTACAGATGAGCAAACTGAGACCTCAGATATTGAATAATTTCCCCCAAATCACTAGTTTTTAGACACAGTGAGGGCTAAAATTCACATCTCTTGACAGCCTAATTTTCTTTTCTTCATACTGCACATTTTCTCTTGACAGTTGATATGATATATGTCGCTTTAAAAAACGGGGGTGGGGAATCTCTTTCTAGTTATATTTTACCTACCTTCTTCTTCTGAAAGCCAAGTTCCACTGATTCATAGTAAAGGCCAGATATTTTGTGGTGCTAATTCCATGCTGGGTATAATTTGTGGTTTCTGGGTTACCCACTTGTGTCCACATACCTCCTGAATCTGTTAGCTTCCACGGTCACCTTACAGAACGGGCCTTGAAAGCTCATCTGATTCAGTGATTGCTGCAACGCTGATTTGCAGGCTGGTGATGCACTATTCCATTTCTCCCTAGTCCAGGGGAAAATAAGCAGAAAATAAATCATTGTAGGGAATTTTGTCCTCATTGGGAAAATAAGGAAGGGTACATATATATCAACTTTCCCTTTCAATTACCCCAACCCCTGTCTTGCTCCCCTTTATGCTCATATGTTTTCATGTGTCTGCCTGTCCGGGAAATCCACAAATTAAAGACCACTGGGATATGGGGTTATTTTCCAGGAAACCATACTTTTAAAATGTCATTTTACCACATTTATTTTCTGGCTAAACCAAGAAATAAGGGGATTTGAGCCCAAATGCTTAAAACAATAACCCCCCCACCCTCCCACGCCCCATCGCCCACTGCTAAACCAACATTCTCTGTTCTGGGTCTTTTCCCAAGACTGAGAAACAACTCTTTCACTATAGATAACATGAGAGATGTTGCCTATGAATTCACTAATTGTTCATCTACCCATTTGATCTTTATCTACATCTATCAGAGATACCTCAAAAAGGAGTGCCCTCTCTATCTTTAAAAATTATTTATTGTGATTTTTAAGTGTATTTGCTTATGGGCTACAGGTTCTTTTACAATGAACTCCCTCACCCGGGTACACATTCGTGATCATAAACTCTCCATGGAGATGTGTCTGTCTACCTCCCAACTTATTCTATATCCCTTAATTATAAATATCAACATTTTTTTCATTGACAATTTTGGGGAATGATAGGAAAAAGATAATGAGTTGTATGGTTGCCATTTGTGTTGTCATTGATAAATGAAGCTAGATCTCCATCAGCCACTTTCTTCCCACATCTCACCTGGAAAGAGGGAGGAAACAGGGTGTCACACAGCAGGCAGATACAAGATGCTGTGCACAACCTAATATGAGGATTTAGACTGCTAGTCTAAAAGGTTTCCATTATCTGGAATGCTCCAGTGGAGCAAATAAATGAAGTAACACATCAGTCCTCCCAATAGTAGAAGACCCTGCTGTCCATTGTGTCTGCAGATTAGCAGCAATGATGGCAGCATTTGGTACCGAGGGGAAACCTGAACCGCTTGTATCTGCTAAGGAATCTCTGTCCAGTTTTGGAGTCCCTTTGATGGCTATTTTTGTTAGTCTAGACTCCCATCCTTAAGATCCTGGTAAATCTCAAACAAATAACTCTCTAAGAGGTTTATGTTTGACAGCAGTGAATGTGAGCAAGGTGAAAACATTCTGAGGCAGGAGTGAAGGTGTTATCACCAGATGGTCTTATTTAAGAGAGAGAGCAAGAAAGAGCTGCTTTATTGCTAACACAGTATAATATAGAATAGCAGGGAGGTGAAACCGTTAAATTTATATAATGTATACCATTTCTCCCAGCACACGCTGAACGCGTTCCTGATTTCAGGTTCCTCTGGCCTGATGCAGGTACTGCATCCATCCTATTATAGTGGATTAGAAAAAGCATCTTCATAATGTTTAAATAGGAGCTAAAACAACAGCAGCAGCAGAATCAACAGCAAACTAGTCACTGTAACCATTGTCTTTGGTTCTGGGAGAGACCGAGAGATTTATGAATAAATCCATCTACACCGAAAGTCTGATGTTTCTGAAGTATGTGGACACTCGGGTCCATCATGCCTGGCTTCACGCACTTCACACTCAAAACCGTTTGGTGAGAAGTAACATAGCTTACTGTCTGAAACCATGAGCTCTGGAACCACTCTGCTTGAGTCTCTGTTCCATTTCTGCCAACTAGTAGTTGGTTCAATTGGGGGCAGACGGTTAGGCTTTCTGGGCCATCGCTTCCTCATCTATAAAATAGGAATGATAATGACAATGACAGTGATGACACCCAAGTTGTAGGGATCTTGAAAAATTATAAATACCTGCCACACCCTTAACAGTGCCTGACACACAGTGGGCACTTAATAAAGATCTTCTCTCCCTGTGATCAGCAGCATCAATCAAAACAGGGCTTCTCTAAGTGTTCAGCGGGTCTAAGAATCTCCTGGGGGAGCTCGTTCCAGAGAAACATTCCCGGATCCTACTCCACACTTCCTGAATCGCTGTGGATTGTACTTGTGGATTTGCACTTTTGATAAGCTCTCTGGAGGGTTAAAGCTAGAGAATCAATGATCTTGAGGAAAGGTGGAAAACATTCTGAGACCAAAGGAATAGAGGCCATCACCAGTTGGTCCTATTTAATAGATAGGGAGTGATGAGAGCGCTCCGCTCCTTAATTCACAGTGGCAGGGAGCTGAAACATTGCCTAATTCTGAAGCAGCAACAACTCCAGACCCCTGATGTTTAAATAGGAAACCCAGATAATACCCCTCGTTCTAACTGCAGCCATGCTAACCAAGATAACAGCTGTCTCCATTCAAAGACACATATATCTGTTCTTGGTGACTAAGGGCCTTTTCTGTCTGTGGCCAGAACAAATGTGCTTTTGTGGCTTTAATTTTGCACTCTTAACTAATTAAATTGCATATGTGAACAGAAATATTTATATGCCCAAGATAATAAAAATAATCCATGATAAATAGAACAAATGGAGTAAAAGTAAAGTAGATTTAGTGGCACCAGAGTTTCCTGAGCATCTGTGATTGGATTGTGTTCCCTAGTATGCTTTGGGGACTGTAATTCAATCTGCAGTTTGAACTGATGACTTGTTTTCTGTAGAGGTTTAGGGGAAAAAAGGAATACTTGTTCTTAATATCTCAAGTTTCTCTTGCAATGTCCATTTGTTCAGTCTTGAGGTTGGGAAAGGGGATTTTATTTAGGAGAAGGAAGAATGAGTTTATTTTGATGTCATCCTGGGAGGGGATGGGCAGAGAATGAGGGGAGCATTTGGGAGCACACAACCTAGCATACGAATGTGAAGGTGGTGGAGGGGAGGACTGACCATCCTTATTTGCCTGGGACTGTCCCAGTTTTAGTGCCAGGCACTTACAACGCAGCATACTGGAAAGACTTTTGTCCTGGGATAATCAGAAGGGTCAGTCACCCCCAAAGTCAAGGAGGTACCTGTTTGTTCTGTATGCATTAACTTAAGGAAGTGGTTCTTACACTCCAGTGTACTGCTTCTCAGACTTTATTGTGTTTACATATTGCCTGGGGATTTGGTTACATGCAAATTCTGATTCAGTCAGTATTGAGTGGATTCTGGAGATTCTGTATTTGTGACAGGCTGCTCATCCATGCACTGCATTTAAATAACAAGCTTCTAGAGGGCACAGTGGTAAATTGGTAGGCTTGTCAAAGAGCAAATTCAGGATACCCACTCATTCTAATTCTTCTCAGTTCTTTCCCTTTCTCTCCCCAGAATTGTGCCTTTTAAGCAAGCACCAGAGTTGATCCATGGACCATTCAGTTTTTACCAAAAAGGCTCTCTTTACCTTTTGGATAAAGTACTAACTTAGGGTCTCCAGAAACTAGTGGATGACAAAGTAGCTTTTTAAACTAAAATCTCAAGTGAGTGATTCTGTATAAATGGAATACCAAATGGAGGGATTTTTCATTTTCTTCTGGTTATTTTGCCATGAAGTTAGAAGTTATGTCACTTCTTCAAGTGGAAATCTTGAAAATAGTTCACTATCATTCTTGCCCCTCTTTGAGTGTCTCTCAACGGTATCTGACAACCATGTGGGCAATCAATAAATATTTGTCCAATAAATGAAAAAGTGAGCTCGGGGCACCTGGGTGGCTCAGTTGGTAAAGCATCTGCCTTAGGCTCAGGTCATGATCTCAGGGTCCTGGGATTGAGCCTCACGTCGGACTCCCTGGAGCCTGCTTCTCCCTCTTTCTTTCCCTCTGTGCTCTCTCTCTCTCTCAAAAAAATAAAATCTTAAAAAAAAAAAAAGAAAAAAATGAGCTCATCTAGAGCAGTGCTTCTTAAACTTTAACATGAAGAGGAATCACATGGAGATGTTGTTAAAAGTGCAAATCCTAATTCAGTAAATCTGGGGATTGATCTGATATTCATTTTTCCATCGTGCTCCTAGACAATGCCAATGCCATGGACCACACTTTGAGTAGGAAGATTCAACACGAAAGAAAAATTTAAAGCTGTATATTCATATATATTTTACTGTACTATTAAATTACTAGGGAGTGTGTTAAATAATTTTGAAATTCAGAACACGCACATGGCACCTAGAGCTGAAAGAAAACCATGCGAGTCTCTTGGTCATGGTCAGGCTTATGTGTTGAAAATGTAATTGCATGTAGTTTATATCAGCTCCTTTTACTGGGGATCTTCCAATTTATGATAAATATGCAACACACACACACACACACACACACACACACACACATAGCCTAACAGCATATATAAAGATTATTAAGCCAGTTCGTGGTGACCTGATAAAATTGTCTGTCATGAATAAGTGAAAGTCAGTGCCCTGTAAGTTTACGGTGCCACAAAGGTAAACCTGTAATTGGGGTGGAGGTTGGGGAGAGGGCCATGAGACATACGTGTCCACAGTGAACCAGCTAATTGAGCTGGAAAGAGTTCTGTTGTGCTCCTCAGGGGGAATTTCACCGCTCGGATGTTACTCAGTGTTTATTTTTAACAAAAAACCAATCCCAGTAGCTTCTTGCCTCAGTTATGGCCGCATTAAAAGAAATACAGATCATCGGACATTAAGGGCAAAATTGTCCTGGCATCTCTTGAAGGATGTTTAGAAATGAGGAAGTAGATTATAATGTATGCTAAAACATTTTTAAAATTCTCTTTACCCATCTCGTTTACTCTTTACATCCTTCATCCAGTGTCCACTGCTGCTACCCTCAGAAACCAGTTCCCAAGACTCCAACACTCACGCTGTGGGAAGCTCCTTCACATCCTTTTCTTTCCCATTGTCTTCACCTTCTGGCCTACCCCTTCTCTGATAGTGAAACTTGGCTTTTTTCAACAGGAACCCATAATCTTTTCTTTTCCAGTTCTACTTTTTTTTTTTTTTTTTTACCCATTGCACTAGTTCTGAGTAATAAATTTTCAAAAACCAAGCTGGGAAGGAGGGAGTTATATTTTGTGAGCTGGGGAGGAGGAAAGCTGTGAATATTCACAGGCTAATATTTCCTTGCTATACACTATATAAGATATCATCTAGCACCTTGGAGATGTGTATGGCTCACAAAAATGATGCATCCAAGAACCAGTTAGAATATTTAGATGATTTAAAATAGATTTAATTAGAATAGAAATTACTATAGAATTGTCAAGGTCACGATATATGAGAATAATTAGTGAATTAATTAATTGGATGCTGTTCTATAGCTAGTATTTGTTTTAAAAGATTTTTATGAGTACTTTTCTTTCCTGAAAGCCATTATAAAGGTTTATATTAGCCTGGTGATGTTGCATACTTAGCTTAATATCATTCAGAAAACCAGTGTTCTGAGAGGTAGAATGGGAAACTCTCCTATGCTAAGGAAAATCCAGAATGGTTATAAGGTTCTAAAAATGCATTCGCATTCTTTTTAAATACATATGCTAACTTGACCTAATAAATGTTAAATAATTTCAGAAAGAATCTTTGCTGGGTCTCTTCTGAGGAGTAAATAAAACCATTTGTATAGGGTGCCTGGGTGGCTCAGTTGGTTAAGCGACTGCCTTCGGCTCAGGTCATGATCCTGGAGTCCTGGGATCGAGTCCCGCATCGGGCTCCCTGCTTGGCAGGGAGTCTGCTTCTCCCTCTGACCCTCTTCCCTCTCGTGCTATCTCTCATTCTCTCTCTCAAATAAAAATAAATAAAAAAAAATCTAAAAAAAAAAAATTTGTATAAATTCACCACCTTAGGTAGTGATAGTCTTTTGGGGGGGGGGAAAAGACCTTGTTAAGGAATCTGGGTTTGTTCCCTGCAAATGTTATCATGCTATTGTTTTCTGTTTGTTTGTTTTTTTTTTGGACATATCTCTTGCTCGTATTTTGTACCAAATTTGGATTGTGATTTGTGCCAAAATGGTAAAGTATATATTAATGAGATAACATTTTTAAATTTGTATTACCGGAGAAGCATCTTTCTAACATTGTGCTTTATGATGTGTGTGTATGTGTGTGTTTAATGAAGCACTGATTACAATGTCAGAAACAAATTAAAAAGTGGACAGAAAGCCCAGTCAGAGTCTGTTACAATAGTTCAAACAAGAAGTGATGCCATCTTAGACTAAAGTTGTTGGGAGTGAGGGAGAGAAGTGAATTGAGAACAGATTCAACAAATCTAAGGCATCCCATCAAGATAAATTGGTGATTGATTTGTAACGGGGATTCTGGGGAAATATGAGTCTAAGATGACTTTTGCCGTTCCTTGTGTTTGAATGGGTAGTAGTGCCATTCACTGAGATGGGAAATTCTGGAAGAATGTTGGGGTTGAGTTCAGGGTTTGGACCCCGAGTTCACACACCCATTAATTGTTGTGGGTTTGCTCGGCATATGATGGTGAGAAGCATACGTAGCCCCAAATATGGTTCTTGCACTGGGGTGTCGAGTGGCTTCCTGCAGGTAGTCTCCCCATCCTCCCGATGCCTCCTACTGTCAGAATTGCCCCACCTCTTCCTCTCTCCCTCCTTGCTACTATTACCCTAGCCCTGACTGCCTTCTGATCCTGTCTACATTACTGCAGCCGACTTTTAATTCTCCTTTTGCAGGAGAGCTTTCCTGAAAGCTACAGAAGTAGACTTCCTTTTCTTCGGGTAAATAAACTACATCCCTGTGAGCTTACGCCCTGCTTCTCTAATGAGTAACTCTCAGGCTAAGAAGACAACTGCATTGCTTTTCACTGAGATTCCTGAGGGGGTGCTGTTACAGATCCTCAATAAATATTGCCTGTTGGGGAATGGTTCCCAAATTCATCATCCCATCTTAGGATTTGTGGTGGTTGTTGTTACTTTGATTTAATTTAAATTTGTAACAGATATCCATTCATATGGATCTAATTTCCAACCCCTGCCCTCAAGGATACCTAGTTCTCTTTCCAGAGACAAACACCCTAACTCTGCCTGCAACTTCTCCAAGACATAAGATAAACAAGATAGAGAAAATCACCATCCTTTGCAATATGTAGTCAGCCAAGTGAATACATACTGTAACATCATTAGTAGGGAACAATGTTAAAAAATCCCAAACCAAGGGAAGAAAGAAACCAATGTATATTTTCTGTAAGCACTAGGAACTGTGCAAGACACTTTCTGTATGCTCTTTTGTGTAATTGATGAGATAGGTACTATTTTATAAGAGAGGAAACTAAGGCTCAGAGGTTGAGGACATGGCGAGGAAGGAGAGAAAGTAACACCCAGGTCCATCGGACTCCAAAACTCATTCTCTTTCCCATTTGCATCGGAGGGCGTGATTCATCTAAGAGGCAGAGTTTAGTAAGTTTCTATGCACTGAAGACTTTATTCTATTGTATATAAAGCCTTAACCAAAAGTGGCATGCACCTTGGTACAGAATTGCTACCCCATCAGAAGTCCTTAGGAACATAGTGCAGAACAAACTGAAATTTGAGAAGTTTAGATGAGATTTGTAGAGCTGTAGAAAAGGAGTTTTGCATTGTCTCTGAATTGGTCATTCTCAGCGACAGAGTCATTTACGAGATGGGGGCAATCATAGAAAGCAGTGGCTTTTAAAAAACACTTTAGCTGCCAAAAATCTCATTCCAATTCTCTGGAAGAGTGCTGTCGTACCAAGTGTAATTCACCAGCCCAGTGCCTTTCTGGAAGTTGTGAAATTGGAGAGTTGCTTTTGTCCAAATGAATAAACACCACCGAGATGAGCCGACCGGCTTGTCCTCCGTTGAGCCTGATATGATCAGACATCTAGAGCTTCTTCCCCTGGTTGTCTTTCCGAGATACTTTTCTCTTCCCTCCCTACCTCTCTCTGTCTCTCTCTTTCTCAGCTTTTCTTCTTTTGATAACTGAAAAAGGTCAGCTCTGAGGGAGTCCCAGGAAAAGAAATAGGTGTCTGTCTTTTCTTCTTCGACAGTATTAATTACCGGTCATGGTAACTAACAGCAAATGTACCTTTTATGTACATAATTAGGGATTATGGATCAGTCACCCTCATTGGCATACATATGTTCGTCCCTACAACTTGAGTAGAATTTTGGCTTTTTTTTTTTTTACCTCTCCAGAAAAGAGCCTTCCCTCCTTTTATTTTTTATTTTATTTTGGAGAAATTACCTTTCCACCACACTGTGCTCCAAATGGACCTGTCCATGCAGATTTCTGAAAAGATGAACAGGTCCCCTGGGGGCCATACACACAACTTCTGTGAGTTCCTTCTCCTTGAGCAAGTATGTTGAAGAGGTGGGCATAAACACTAAGCCTGGCCACTTGTCCCCTCTCCCCTGGGACCTTGACTCTTTAGAAGAATGGCTAATTAATGATGAATCAATGACATTTATTTCTGCATTAACGGTACCCTTTTATGAGTCTTTGTTCTGTAAATATCCCATCTGCTTCTTGTCAATCCCCCTTTGTAATAAGTTAACCAGTTACAGGTTTTATTGCTTACAGCCATAGGATTACCAGATAGTTCACTACGTCTCATTCCAAAATGGATTTAAAGGGTCTCTGGAAGTAATTAAAAAATAGACACAGAAAAAAAATTAGAATGGCATCATAATCAAAACACCTGAATACTTCTGCCTGGGATGCCATAGCTGAGATGCTTCTATTGGAAGCACAGTTTTACTGAGTGACTTCTAAGGACTCCCAACTGTAGGAGTAGTGATACTGGGGTTCGGAAAAGACTTGTACAGAACTGCCTTTACAGGAATTGACTTAGGAAAGAGAAAGCCTGAGATACCCCTAAAGCGAATAGAAGAGAAAAAAAGATGAGGAGTAGAATTATCATTTAACTCTATGATAATAGAATTGGACCCAATGATGTTGGACGAGATGATGAATGGTATTGGATAAAATCACTTCTTTTAATATGATTAGGTTTTAGCCAGGTAACATTTAATATTTTTATCTTTTATTAAATGGAATAGAAATATTTCATTAAATAGAGTATTTTTTCTCTCTCCATGAATATCATAGAATTTCTGCATGTTCAGTTCAGGAGAAAAGGGTATGTAAGTTATGTAGCTAGTCCTCATAAAGTTCCAAAATTAGCAAGGCCTTTTCTGGTTTGGGGAAGATTAACAACCAGGGTGTTAACATTTATAAGATACAGGAGAAATTACTGAAATAGGTTGTAGACCGGAGCTTCCTGTATATATTTGTTTTTCTCAACATGAATGGAGACAGCCATGCCACTTTTCCAAACACATCCTGCAATACAAGTTTGCTGTTTGTGTTTTTATATCAATATATAAGGTTTGTTTTATCATTCTTCATAGGAGGTAGCCTTCATGAGAAACATGCTGTCAAAGCAAAGTCATTTAAAATTAATTAATTAACGACTTTTCAGTGTAAGCCCTCAAGGGATAAATTATTTTCCCTTCTGTTCAAATGAATGCCTGTAAATATTAAGAAGCTCCTTGCATCTCCTGTTTTGTTTGGAAGTGTGTTCGCAATGGAGGTTTCTCCTGTACGTAGAATATACCACCAGGACCTTAGAAAAGGCAGTGTGGCCAGTTTGCACTTAAAAGTTTCAGCTCAGTTTTTAAATGCCCAGATTTTGTCTGCATATTTGAGGAACAAGTATGGCCCAGTCCTTCCTGGAGATTTGGTGGCTGGTCCCTCCCTTGTGCATCTTGCTTTTACCATGGAAGGTTTCCCATGCAGGGTCATGGAAGATAGATAGGGCACAACAAAATGGTGGAAAATCTCTTAATCCTTGGCTAGTCGTATTTCTACAAGTCCTTGCTGTCTTTCTTTGGAGACTGGAGCAGTAGGTAGGAAAAGAGGAATTTGAAATGTTCCTCCCTCTGTTCTCTTCTTTGTTGGAAATTTTATAAAATTATATTTCAGAAAAATGACATACTGCCCATGCAGCTAAACAGTGTTGAGATCTATGAAGAATACCATGATTTTGTTTTTTTACTCTCATAAGAAAATAAAATAAAATGCAACTTATGTGTCCAGGCCTCACCATTTTATGGCTAAAAATAAGGCCACAGTTATTACTTTTTTTTAAAGATTTTATTTATTTATTCGAGAGAGAGACTGAGAGACAGAGGGAACGAGAGGGAAGAGGGTCAGAGGGAGAAGCAGACTCCCCGCTGAGCAGGGAGCCCGATGCGGGACTCGATCCCGGGACTCCAGGATCATGACCTGAGCCGAAGGCAGCCGCTTAACTGACTGAGCCACTCAGGCACCCAAGGCCACAATTATTTTATATACCAAAATTATGATTATAGGAGAAATCACTGGCTTGTTACTAAAGATCAAGCTTCCGTGGTCCTCAAGGAAGTATCCCAATTATTTCTGGCAGTCTTCAAAGGGTACCTTACTTAAGCCCATATTCCACGTATCTCCTTTTCCAGCTTCTAATTGACTACACCCAGGTAACTGCTTCCAGAGGCTCACCATTGCTACTTCTGCCGAGAACTCTGGTGTACATTCTCAGATGTCATCTTTGGATGCTCCCATGGCTCTAGTTTTGGGACCCCAGACCATCCTTAAGTTTTCTTTTAGAGAGAGGGAAAATGGTCCTCTTTCCAGCTCTGTGCTCTGATTTGTCATCTTGTCCCCAAATTAGCTTTGCCTATACTGACACTAAGTCTTTCTTTCATCTTCTGCATCTAAGCCTCTCTATCCACAGGTGGCCCCAAATCCAGGGGAGGAACTGAGTAGGGGGTGGATGCAATTTCCATTCCATTTTGAATGTCCTCAGCACCTTTGCAAGCCCCAAACTCCCACGCCCTATCAAAATCTTCTCCCTCCTTCTCTAGTTATAAAATAAAACCTTCTGGGCAAGTCAGAGGCAGCAAGCACATGCAGAGTTTGGGAAAGATCAGTCTGGAATGCGTGCAGAAAAGGGCAGAGCAAGGAGGTGCTTGTACTCTCAAGGCCTCTATTTCAGCTCAGCCAAAGCCCCTTGTTATGTAAAAGAAGAGAAACAATGGCCCAGACTGGTTGCATTTCCTCCCTGAAGTTACCCAGCAAATTATTAACCAGGCCCCACCACTAACACTCTCATCTTGGTACTGGCAATATCTGAGGTGCGGTTCAGTGATCTATACAAAGGGAAATTAGATTCAAACAAACATAACAACTTGTCCTGGAGTGAAAAGCAGATGCATAATTTCTCTCATTTGTCCCTACTTTATTTAATAGCCCACATAGGGAGCTTATTTAAAACTACAAAACAACAACACACCAAACCAGCCAATATTGTGAGAAGATCTCATTGAATCATCGACATCATCATAATATTTATTATTTCCTTCTGTGATGTAATAACCTAGAGGGAAAATTGGGGGGGGGGACCTAAATGAGAGAATTGTCCTTTTGTGCTCTTTAAGTTGAAAGCAAGAAAGTTATTTAAGATAGAATTTGTGGACACGTCTTAGGTGTTCTTACTTCTTTTCTGTGACAGTGAATTACATGCTTTTATTCAGTAACTAACTCTTGACTCTCTACTGTGTGTTAGGCCTGATGCTGGGCACTGGGCGCAGTCCAGGGAGCACATTAGGCAGGGTCTCCAGCTTCACGGAGCTTAGAGTGTAATGTGAGTGTGGTGGTGGGGGGGGGCAGGTATTAATCAAACAAATAAATAAATAATTGCCATCTTTAATATGTGCTATGGAGGGAAGTTACGTTGGGGCCATGGGAGTAGAAACCAGAGACGACTGGGGTGCCTGGCTGGCTCAGTTGATGGAGCGTGCAATTTTTGATCTTAGGGTTGTAGGTTCGAGCCCCACGGTGGGGGTAGAGATTACTTAAAAAATTAAAAAAAAAAACAAAAAACACCTTAACAAAGAAAGAAGAGAAAAGAAAAAAAGAAAAGAAACCAGAGAGGATGGATGCAAATTCAGGGAGTTTTTTTCTCAAAGAAGTGACATTTTTGAGAAGTTATGTGAAGGATGAACCCCTGTTCACTAGGTTAAGTTGGGAGCAGCCTTGCTGGAAGGGAGAGCAGCGTCTGAAAAGGTCTTGGAAACCTGAGGTCTTAGGGCCACACAAAGCAGGGGAGGAGAGTCAGAGCTGAGCATTGCAAGGGCACATCAGGTTCTTGAGTTGTGCCTTTGAAAGACATTAAGTAAATGAGTGCTGTCAGTTTGCATTTTTGAGCCATCACTCTAGCAGGCTCTGTGGCAGGCAGTGTGCAGTTTCTATCCATAGAATATCCCATTGAATCCTCTGAAAGATCAGTAAACTGCATATTGTAGACATCAAGTGATTTCCTCAAGGCTACCCACTTATGACTTGCCAGGGCAAGATTCACACCAGGTCTGCAGACTTGGAGCACACATTCTTAACCTTTACACTGTGTTGCCTCTAGTGCTAAGAAAAGGTCTCCTATTGTTTGTAGCCAAACCTCACTCTAATTCTAATTACCTAATATTTCCGCTCTTAATAATTACTTTAGGAGGGAAAAAAAATTCGATCATCACCAAATTTGGTTAACGCTGTGTCTATGCCAATGGGTGTAATTAGAAACAATAATTTAATTCCATTGATGCCAAGGGCAATGTTAAGCCATTGGAAATAAAATGTTTGAAGACCTTCAGATCTAGAATCTTAGCAGTATTAAGATTGGGAACTACTTTGGGGAAAAGAGTTCCTTTCTGGGTGTTATGCCACTTCAAAAGAATCATGACATCTCTGCCTCTTGAAAAGTCTTAGAGAGAGAGAGAGAGAAGGAAGGAAAGGAAGGAAGGAAGGAAGGAAGAAAAAGAAAGAAAGAAAGAAAGGAAGGAAGGAAGGAAGGAAGGAAGGAAGGAAGGAAGGAAGGAAGGAAGGAAGGAAGGAAGAGAGAGAGGAGGGGTTGGGAGGAGAGAGAGGAAAAAGCCTCTTAAATGGAAGTCAGTCTTGGGTTTTGTTTTTACAAGACCGGCCCGAGTTTATCTTCATGAAGTTTTTGCCCACTGATGAAATGAACTTCAAATCTAGGTGGCTCTGGCTTTAGAAGGAAATCTTGGCCCTCGGGAAGAAAGCTTTGAGATGGTAGTGTGCATATTGCTGGGTAGGGGTTCTGAGTAAAGGCTAACCCCTTGACTGGATCTGTAATACATCAAACTGTCCACATGATTGAAGGCAAGGAACTTTGTTCCCAGAAATTTAAAAGTGAAAACAGACACCCAGGTAACACATTTCTGACTGCCTTAATCTGTCATAACTTCAAACACACTTAACCAGAACACCTCTTTCATGTAGGAAGATGCTGCTTAGCTGTCAGCTGCAGGCATCACCCTCTTCTACTGTCTCATGATGGAAGTAATTCAGTTCTAAAACTTACTTTGGAGCAAACCACACTGAAGTTGGGTGCTCTAAGCACATTTCTATTGTATGAGGCTTTTTCTTAAATTTATTTCTGGCTACAGAAATTTTATAATTGACAATCACTTCAGTATCCATAAAGTCCTCTTTGCATATGATTCATATCAGACAATAGGGGCCCTGCCCTCCATGAGGGTTTGCCTCATACCCCATTACTGCACCATCTGCCAGGAATCTCACTATGTCCTATTATTGTGCTTTAGAATTAGTTGACCTGGTTTTAAATCCAGCTCTGCCATCTGCTAAATGATCTTGGGGCAGTTGCTAAACCTCTTGTCTCTAAAATGGGAATAAGAATATATTGGCTGTCCTGGTATCTTTGTATTAGGCTTTCAAAATTTTCATCCTTTGCTCTCTTTATGACCTTTGCCATGTTCCTCTCACTGGAATGCCAGCAATATCTTTCCCACCTTCATGTATGCTGGTCTTGGTCATTCAACTTCATTTGACCAATGAAACGTTAGAAGACATGATACAAGGGAAGGCTTTAGAAATGCTGTGCAGTTGGATTCATCCTCATGTATTTCTTTCATCACTGTGAGGATAATGCTCTCTAGATTGTCCCCTGGCCTCAGGAGACACAGCAGTCTGCCCTCAGCTCCTACCACAACCAACACCAAGCACAGTCTAGTTCAGCTGACCCACAGATGCAGGAGTGAGTGACAACAATGCCTGTTGTTGAAAGCCGTGAGAGTTTTTAGATTGGTTATGTAGCATATATGTGACATAATGCAGCTAGTTTTGAGATTTATATTCCAGTTTCCTCTTCTCCTCTGACATTACTATGCGCTCTCATTTTACCCACGATGACACGTATCATTTGGCCTCTGTGACGGACCACTGTTGCTTTTCATGCTCAGCTTTTATTTTACCTTCTTCTGGGGAGACACCTCAGTTTTTCTCTCTGAAGAAGTCCTCTCCTGCAGTTTCAGTCTGTGTCGTCCGATGGGGTCAACTTCTGGGGCGAGCATGAGATCCTTTCCACCTTCCTGAACTCTTCAACTGGCCCAGGAGTGGGTGTGAGACCTGAGTTAGTCCACTCAGGCCGACTCTCAGAAAGAGATTTTATTTCCTCCAGGTTTTATTTCCTGCTGAGCTGGCAGAATGAACGTGTGGGATTTGTAGAAGCCACTTCTCTGGTATGAAAGACACCTGAGAAGGAAGCCAACGTGAAAGAAAACAAAAAAGAGACGTGTAGACAGGCAGATGCTTCCTACGTTATTGTATAAGTACCCTGAATCAGCTGTTTGAATCTAAACATCCATAGACTTACAGCTTGATGATCTAAGAAATTATAGTTTGGGTGTGGTCTGTTTATTTCGGGTATTTGACCCATGTTTTCCCCCTTGTGGTTGACAGTCTTGTCTCATTTAGCTTTGTTTCTCCCAATGGAAATGGCACAGTTCCTTGTACATAGTGGGTGCTTGCTTATGTTTGAATTACTGGTGAAATATATTGGTTAATAGTAGATACACACGCAGATACGTTAACAAGGCTGTATGGTTTGTTTGAATATTTATTTCATTTATTTGGGGTATATGCCTAGGCATGGAATTGGGGGGTCCTGTGGTCATACTCTGTGTAACTCTTTGAGGAAATGTTGGCCTATCCTCCACAGCCCTAGTCTTTGACTTGGTTGTTTCCACTAGTTGGGGGTTGATGATTCTTGGCTAACATACCTTCTATGTGGCCAGATAGGGCAGATGGATGTATCCAGTTGAGAAGGGGTCATCAAACTGAGGGCACTACTAGCTACATGGTTCTCTGTGGTTTTTCTGCAGCCACTGGAGGAAATGGGCAGCAAAGGGCCAGATGGAGGTAGACAGGAGCTTTTGTCAGGCTCAGAGTGCGGGCGACGTTGAAGGAGGGAAGGACCAGTGGATGGATGGCAGTCGGTTTGAAATGCTGGTGTGGCAGGCTCAGCCCTGAAGACCCATGCTCAGGAGTTCTGCTCGCTGCCTTTCCTAGTCCATCACCATTATTCCTTCTTGGACGCATGCATTCTTCAATGCCTGTTGACTCTCAGCCATCCCGTGGTCTGTTACTGTCACTTGCAAGATTTGGCTGTCAGGGAAGATGCCAGCAGGCCTTTTAAAAACCACTGTAAACTTTCATTGCTAACTTGTAACTTGGAGGAACTTTGAGAGAAGGGTTATAAATAAAATGCATGCATCAATCTGGGTTTCACAACAGGAATGCAATTCCACTTCGTGGCTAGAGATAAAATATGTCTTGCCGTGCACAGTGAGCTCTTCTCCGCACTTGCATTTTATTTCCCATCACAATCTAAGTTATGGCAGATGAAGCTGCTCATAAGGTATGAGGTTAGACAACCCCATGCTAATTCACACTTACACATTATATTGTGTTTTTAAAGGTCCAAGTGCTGCTTTCTTTGGCAACTAAGGCTTGGAAGGAGGGAGAGGGGTTAAAAACCCCCAGAGACAGAGATGAGTATGGTCTGACTCTGCAACTAGGTCAAGCCTTTTGAGAAGGATGTCTGAGTCTTAGATCTCTTTGTGCCTTAAAATGCCTGGCAGAATCAGCCACACAAAGGGCATGCATTAGTATTAATGAGTGTGCTATGGCTGCTACCCAGAAGTGTTCTGATAAACGTTAGAATTTATAGCCAGAAAACAATGAGCCCTAATAGCTATTCAACATGTAGACACTTTGCTCAGTGCTTTAGAGGTATTATTCTGATTTCACATTCGTAATCATTTTATGAGTTTATGACTGTTATTTCTATTTTACAGATGGGAAACTGAGTTTGGAGGGGTAATAGCTCCTCTGTCAAGCTTTTGGCTGGTAAGGGGCAGGCCCAGCATTTGGCGCCAGGATGGGCAGGGGCCCGTGTGAACCACGCCTTCATCCTGCCCTGCCCACCCACCACTGATTGCCCATGAGGGAATAGTCTGTCTTCCTCTTTCTTTATCCATACATCCTCCCCCTCCTCCTTGCTTTCGAATTTCTCTATTCTTGATTTCTTAGGGTCAGTAGAAGCCATTCTGGTTCCTTTTTTCATTCACATGCCTGTTTCTTCTTTCATTCATTCATTCAGTCAACGTTTCGAATAACTGTTAAGTATCAAGCACTGTTCTGGTTGCTGCAGACACAAAGATGGATAATAGGACGCCCCTGCCTTAGGGAATGGAGAAGCAGAGAAACAGAGAGTTCTGTGTGGTGGGCTGGAGTTGAGGGAACGGCAGGGTACTGCAGGAAGGAGTACACTGAAGGTATGCCGAACTAATCAGGGCAAGGAGTAGCCTCCTGGAAGAGGTGGCATCTGGGGGTGAGACTTGGTCTGCATCTGAAGGATAAGGAGCTGGCCATGTAAATGAAAGCAAGGGTAGAGTATTTAGTTCTCTTTCATCTTTAGTACCTTTTTCATTTTAAAATAATAGAATGGTTAAGAGAAATTTTGAGAACATAAATAATTATCTTACCAATAAGGCGACAACTCAAGATGTCACTTTTCTTTAAATGCAAAGTGGTGATTTGTAATAAATTCTGTTTTTTTTCGTTAACATGCTAAACACATCTCTTCTCTTTTTGTTAATAATCATCATCACAAAGTGTAATAAAAGTCTATAGGTTAAAGTTGTCCTGTTTTGTCAGCACAACACTGAGAAGAGAAAATGGACCAGTTCCCTATCAAAGGACATTCCTTTTTGGATTCATCACCCATTACCTTGAAAATAACCTTTCTTGTATTTACTCTTTGTTTTGCCTTCTTTGAAAAATTTCACTTAAACATTTTTTTACCATTTCCTAAAGAAAACATTTAAAAACAATTCATATGCTTTTTTTTTTTTAGCTTTGTAATAATATTCTAGAAATAATAGGTGTGGAGTGTAAAGAGAAAGTGTTGAACCGTTCAGAAGCAAAAGTTAAAACATGATCTGTCTTCTGTCCCTTCTCCTTCCCTGGAGGCAACCGTGGACAGCAACTTTGAGTGTCTGCTACATCCGGGGTTTTCAGCCTCACTCCTGCACCACCGACATTTGGAGTCAGATAACTGTGTGTGGTGTGTATTGTAGGGTGTGTGGCAGCACCCCTGGGCCTCCAGCCACTGGGTCTCGGTAGCACCTCCCCCTCCACCCCAGCTGGGACAACCAAAAATATCTCCAGACATTGCTGCATGTCCCCTGGGGGTAAACTTGTCCTTGTTGTAAACTACTGTTTTAGATGTTTTAAAATACACTCGTACAATGGGAGACTCAATAGAAAAGTCAGAAATTATTGGGTATGGGGGGGATTTGGAAAAGGAGGAGGAAAAGTAATTATCAGAAAAGGGAGTTATGTGCTTAGGACAAGTAAGTTGAAAACAGGAAAGGAGAGGAGCTTTTGTTTTTTTAAAAAGTCTCTTTTGATAGGAAGGTCTAAATACCTACATATGTGAAACATTTTGTAATTCCATCTTACTCTTCCTTTTGAAAACTGCCCTATCGGGTGCCTGGGTGGCTCAGTTGGTTAAGCATCTGCCTTTGGCTTGGGTCATGGTCCCGGGGTCCTGGGATTGAGTCCTGTGTGGGGCTCCCTGCTCAGTGGGGAGCTGCTTCTCCCTCTACCCCTCCCCCTGCTTGTGATCTCTTTCTCTCAAGCTCTCTCTCTCTCTCAAATAAATAAATAAATAAATAAATAAATAAATAAACAAATAAATAAATATCTTAAAAAAATAAATAAAATAAAACTGCACTATCCTTCCCCAGTTAGAGAGTACTTCCTCAGTGTATCCCTGCAGAGAGCATGAGCCCTTGATGGATAACAGGAGGAAAGAAACTGCAAGGAGATGAATGAAGAAGGAAGTGAGTTAGGCAGTCGTCCATGGGAAGAGAATGCAACAGGCATCTCAAAGACACTGACCCCTAACTGAGGGGGATGGGGGGAGCCCCAGATGGTGGAGGCAATGACAGCGATCCCACTCGGGAACTCTGACCGGCAGTCCAGAGCAGAGAGCATTGAGGTCAGCGGGGAGCCGATGGAGACACAAGCAAGGTCTCAGGAGTCTGGCAAATCTGAATTCAAATCCTGGCCCAACCACAGAGCACTTAACTTCTGCGGATCTGAGTTGCCACATCTGCAGAAAAAAAAGCTACACACCTTCTTTCCATTTGGGGGTAGGCATACCAGGTCCTGGTTTAGAGTGTAGAGCTGGACCTGGGCTCACTGCCCATGCCTCCCATTCGCTATTTATTTCAACTTGACCTCCTCATCTCATGTCTGCCCATCTCATTTTTTCTCACCTGGGGAAGACAGGACGCATCTCACCACATCAGACTGTAAAGATTGAGTCAGTCAGTGCGTGTAAAATGGCTCACAGTAAGTCCTCCCTAATTGTTAGCTGTATCATTACCGCTCGAATATTTCCCATTGGTTGTTGTGAGGCTTCCAGATGGGCGGAGACCCTGGCTCGTTGCCTGGCCTACTGTAAGCATTCGATAAATGGTAGTGCCGCCACAGCCTTGCTGTCTGTCTCGGCTCCTCTCTGTATATCCCTCTTCCTCTTGGCCCTTTTTTTTTTTTTTTCTTTTTTATCTTCTGTCTCCTTCTTTGCTACAAGCTTCAGAGCTCAGGAAAGAGAACTAACCCTAACACCACATGATTTATTTTTCTCACGCCCATTTCTGTTTTAATAATTATCATATTGCCTGAATTTATTACACTACAAGAATGACTTTATGTGGAATCTCATGAATTTAAACATTAATGTAAGATAAATTAGTTTTAAATTGAATTCCTCGAATGCAATTGAATGTGTTTCCCTATGATGAATAAGGAATTTTCCAAATAAAATCTAAATCTCTGATGTTCCATTTTTGAGCAGGTGGAAGAAATATGTGGGGATATTTGATAAGGTTAAAATATGATTGCTCTGCATTAGATTAGGCATGCTATAAACTAACTTTTTAGTTTGGGGAGAAAGCAGTCTGGGGCCAGAGTTAAGCAGATAAAATGTGAAGATTTCTGTGGACATGTTTATTAAGTCTCTTAGTTACATCCAATTTAATACCAGTTATTACAAGATAATAAGACCCTTCTAAAGAGGAAACCTTTTTTTTTGTTCTACCTTTTTTAATTAATTCCCTTATTAGAGGTTAATTATAAAAACAAAACAAAACAAAACAAAAAAAAACCTAGCAGATGCTTTAATCCTATTTTCTCTAAAAGCTCTTCCTTTCAGTATGATCTCCAAAGGCCTGAAAATGCTCTTCTCGAAAGCAGGCCAAAAAGCAAGTGCTCACAGATGAAGAAAGTAAATCCATTAAAGAAGAAATGGGGAAAATGTGTTCTGCCCCTTATCAGACCCAGAATTATCAGTGGATGAGAAATGCTTATAGGGAAGGAAGAGAAGTTTTGCTCAGTTCATGGAGGCCTCTGTATGGTGACTTACTGAGTATTATTTGTCACGCTTCAGCAGGGGGATGTTTTCAAAGCCCAAATGTGACCATGCCACTCCCCTGCTCTCTGGCGCCTTCCAAATTAGGGTAAAACCCCTCGCTCAGCCTGTAAGTCTCAGAGCATCCTCTTCCCAGCCTAGTGCTCCGCTACACTCCACCCCCTCCTGCTCCTCCACCTGGATTGAGAGCCCTTCTGGTCTCCAAGGGCCATCTCGCCTCCCAACAGAGGGCATTCACATTTGCTGAAACCCCACCTGGATCTCCGCCGCCTCTATCACCCTCACCCGGTAATTCTTCCCTAGCCTTTGGATACCAGGTAAACTTCCATTCCTTTGGGAGTGCCTGCCCTGAAACTTCAGGCTATGTCAGGCCAAACTATCATCCCTCATAGAGCATTGAACTCCTCTCCTCTGTGCCCATAATTTCACCTGTAATTTTACATGTATTTCTAGTCAGTTTTGATTAATGCCTCTTTTTTTTTTTTTTTTTTTTTTTTTTTTTACCGCTACACTGTATGCTTTGTAGGGAACAAATCTTGTCTACTTTTTGCTTGTCAGTTCCTCCCCACCATATAGCTTGATACTGGCACATCGTAGACCCTTGAGAAAATAAGAGGCTCTAACCATGTCGATCTAAAGACCCTGCAGAGAAGATGAGTAGGGGCCAGGAATTCTGCTGAACATCCTACAGTACATAGGACAGCCCTTGCAATAGATTTATCTTGGCCAAAATATCAATGATAACAGAGGTTGAGAAACCCTGCTATCTGCGGGCTCCCCGCTCTTTCTGTTCTGGTCATTTTTGGAGGATGAGTTCCTTTAGGTAAAACTGCTAAGGCATTGTGTTAGGGATCCAGAGACGCTTTAATTGTAGCACCTAAAAAATTCTCCAAATGTTGATGCCATATAGCCTTTTGATTGACCTAAACCTTTCCCCAGTGCACCTCACCCTCTGCCTCTGGTCAAATTTATCTCAAACTCAACCTTACGGTAGAGCTGGGCAGATCCGTAATGTACCACTGTCACTGAGGTTCACTTTATTTGCAGTAGTCTTGCTCGTTATAATTTCATTAGCATCGTTGGCGGTGGGAAATGAGAGAGGAGCCAGTACAGTTTAGTCTTACTCTAAATCTTGGTTCAGTTTCACTAGAATTTAAGTATATTCTCAGCTCACCCAAGTCTTATGGTCCAAAATGTAATAATTCACAAACTTCCTTTTCTTCGACTCGATGGTTTCTCCCAGTGCCTTGCTGGATGACACATATTCTCTAGATTTTACTAAGTTAACACATTTCAGTTCTATTATCTAAGCATAAAATAGAAATACCCTGAAATGTATTTAATCATGTAATTATGCCCAGGCAAACTCTCTAACCAAATGTCTATTATATACTTTTTACTTAGTCTAATATATTTCCCTTATCAATAAGAGATTGATATAAGAGATTTCCCCTTCTGATCATTACATCCAGAGTGGGGTGAGTGTTTAATACAATTGTCTGAGTAACTCAGGGAAATTATTTTTCACCCTGAGTCAGGGTTGTGGAGAGTGTCCTCAAATGGAGGAACGTTAAGCGCTTTTTATAGAAAGAGGATAACCAGCAACTCAGTTTCATTATCTGTGACTTTTGTCCCTTCCGTTGATCTCTTGGGTTTGAAAAGAGCTGGTTCTTTGGGCAATGTTTTTATTCCATTTCCACATCTTTCAGAAGAAGGGACAGTGGGTCTAACAAGACCCAGAACTTGGGGGATTTTTATAATCATCTAGAAGTGAATGCTGAGGGAGCAGCAGCTTTTATACCATGAAGGGAAGAGGGAAAAACAAAGTCTTACTTCTAAAAGAGAACCTAACGCTCTGTAAAAGGGGGTGGAATAGAAAGGCTGTTGTAAAAACGGGAAGATTTTGCTAATATACGGAATAGTGTCACTAATTAAATAAGGCACTTGGGAATTAACTGACAGCCTGCACTTAAGAATATAATTGCATAGTAATCAAGCATTTGTCAACAAAACTTAATGCTATTTATTATGTGAGGATAAAATTTTTCCTGGTATTTCAAAGCCGGGGATTTGACTTTGTTCCTAAATTCTCCAGAAATGAATATACTGTTTTTGTTTGTGAGGAACCCGAGTGAATAAATAAGTAGGAGTTTCCGAGGGGAACAACACGGTGGGATTTATCTTGAAAAGAGCAATTGCAGACATATGTCATATGTCATTACCGGAGAGTTGGCGACAGTATTATTCATTATGTGGTTTCGGAGTGTTCTAAATTAGAGAAATGGATTATTGGAAGTGGATGATTTCCCCAGATTGCTACTTAATAGTGACTAAGGGGTCTGCATTACTCATATTTGCAATGAAAATGGTGCCAAAACCCAGCAGTGGTTGACTGAAATGAAATGTAAGACCTATTGGGTATTATCTTGAGATGCTGCCTAATTTTATGCTCTTGCTTAGTATAAATGTCCTGGGGTCTCAGAGGTTGGGGTGCTTACAGCAACTGCAGATGGGAATGCAGGTTTCCAAGCTATTTACCTTGTAGTTTCTCCCTGCTTCCTTGCCGCCCTTTATGCATGCTGCTGTAATTACTTTTACCAACTGAAAATAAGATTCTCCATTTGCCCTTTTCCATTACTGGAGAGTGTCTACCTTCACAGCTTTCTGTGTGTGCTCCCACCTGTTTTGAGGTGCCAAGCCTCCATCTGAAATGAGCAGCCTGGCTTCAGTGTTCATTCATTCATTCATTAAATAGAGTCCCAACGAAGTGTCAAGTCCTGTACTAGACACTGATTGTGGAGTGATAAGCAAACTAGTGTCTCTGCACCTCAGTCCCCCAGGGCTTTCCATCTCCTGGGGAGATGGATATTAAACATAAAGTCATACAAATCTGTGCGTAATTCCTGCTTACCTGCTGCATGGCATTGCTTACCACTTACTCTCCAGGTCACTATGCTCCAGGCATACCGGCCTCCTTTCTCTTACTTGAATATTCGAAGCCATTTTACACCACAGGGCCTTTGCACTCACCTCTCTCTTCCTGGAAAGCTCTTCCCCATGACTGCCTCCTACTTATCCTTCAAGCCTTATTTTAACTGACTTCCTTGACTAGAATGGCACCTCATTCAGTAACTCCCCACCTCTCACCTTGATTATTTCCTTCACCAAACTTATAAAGCCACCATTATCTTGCTGAAATACATGTGTGTAGTCTGTCTCTCCCTCTAGAAGGTGTGCATTGTGAGGACGGATTTTTGTCTACCTTGTGTTGTACTGTCAGCACCTAGAATGGGAGTGAGTGCTCAGTAAACGTTGGCTATTGATGGACACAGCTGCCAGTCATGATAAGTGTGATGGAAGGGAGACACGAGATGCTGTGGAAAGTTATAGTGGAAAGACCTAACTTAAAAGGAGGGTTCTGGGGGGCCCTTGGTGAAGGACTGATGTTTACATCGATGGGTCTGTTGGGATAGATAGGACGATAGAGGAAGAAGGAATCGTGCAGACAGAGGCACTGCTTGAGGAGGAAGCCAGCTTGGCAAGTTCAAGGAATTGACAGATGAGTCTGTCCGGAGCCCAGGGGGTGAGGGAACAGGGTTGCAAAGAGGTGTGAGAGGTCAGCCTTTCAGGCTGTAAGAGAGTCTGGACACTGGGAAGCCACTGGAGGAATTTCCAAGGATTGGAGTGACATGACCCTACAACTATTTTAAGAAGATCTCTTTGGCTATTGTGAGCGGCCTAGTGTGGGAGAGGGAGAGGAAAGGACGGCTAGAGCTTTGCCTGGCACAGAGCAAGTGCTCAGTAACTCTGCATGAAGGAATCGATGAACAGGGAGAGGTCGGTAGGAGGCAATTGGTTCTTAAAAGAAACCTTGATAGAAAGGTTTGTTTGTTGTTTGTTTGGGATTGTGAGGCAAGAGGAGCATGCTGTCCCCCAGAATTCTAAATAATATCTAAAGCTGGGCATCCTCTTTTTTTCACCTGAGACCATTAGGAAAACATAGTTTCATGTGTCACTCAGGTATCTTTGCCTTCCAGAGTCATTCTTAAAGAGTCTTTTTGGTCTCTGTGGTCTTGTCCACATGGAAGCCAAAGTTGATTTTGGTCAGTTAACTTCAAAAGCCCATTCTCTCACGTCAAGATGGCTCTATCTGCAAGCCCTATGGACCAGCCTCCACAAACACAGTCGCTGTTGGTGGGTTCTTTTCTTTCCCTTTCTGAGTTTCCGAAGTCCAAAGAAAACCATGATGCAGGCACGGACTACTCCGTATTTTATTCTGCATCATCAGGAAGGGTAGGGCTAGTGTTCAAGTGATAACGTGCTTCAGTTACAACCCCCCAGATCTCAGTGGCCTCCCACCATTCCGGTGTCGGTCTTCTCACCTGTACCTCCAAGTGGGTGTCTCTGATGGATGGGCAGCCCTCCTCGATGAAATGATCCAGGAACCCAGGCTTCTTCCATCTGTGGCTCCGCCATCATGGTTGCCCAGGATTGGGAGGATCACACAGACCAAGCCTAGCATGACAAAGAGCGGCACCCCCACTTATATTCCACTGGCCGAAAGCAGTCACATGGCCATACCCAGCTGCAGCCTCTGTACAGGAGGGCTGGAAACTCAAGTCTCTGTACCTCTTGGAAAAAGAAAACTGCTCCCAAACAGCTGGCTCAAGCTCTGCCACCCAGCACCTTCCATAGAAATGTGAGCAGCACAGATTCCTCTTGTATAATTTACAGTATGCGCTGGCTGAACTACTTTACCTGGTAAAACATCACTGAGTATGTCAGGCATGTTTTTTCCTCATTAATTCTGGAAAAAAAAGAATTTGTTCCACAGTTCTGCCTTCCCATCCTCTCTTTAGCATCTGCTTTACAAACAATGGGATAGTTAAGGATTTTAGCGCTGCAGCCGAATTAAGAGAAAGTAGACTTTGAAGTTAGAAACTAAAACACACAGCAAGAGAAACAATCAGAAACCCCATAGGGTTTTAATCTTGTTTTGCCACATTTCCCAGCAAACTCCTGATTTGTTTGAGGATTCTGCTTAGCTCATTTCGGAGGTTATCTTGCCTTCTGTATCACTTTAAACCTTCCTTTTGTGTGAGCTAGCCTTGGGGAGTGACCAGAATGGCACCTCAAAACAGGAACCTTCTGTACCTGCAGAAGTTAGATCGGCTTTCAGGACTGGCTTATAGGATGTCTCTTCCATGAAGTTCTTCCAGATTTTCTCTCATCCTCTTCCAGACATAACAGATTGTTTCTTTCTTGTGTCCCTAGTTTGTCCTGTGTGGTCTTCCATGATAGCTCATCTGCTCCTATAATGCAGTTCTTTGAGCTTGTTTTCTTAGTAAAAATGTAGCACCTCGGTTATTGCAACACATTTAGAAATAAGATTTTAAAGAAAGCGAGTGAAAAATCATAAGATTCCACTAGATTCCACTACACAAAGCAGCACTAACTGCTGTTCCATGCTGTCTGTGTCGTTAGATGAAGAGCATGTTGAAGGCAGGATGGTGTCTCTCTCGTGCCTTCATCGCTGAGCCCCACTGCTGAGCAGGGGAGCCTCAACATTACCAGAAGGTTGGAAATATGGCTAGATGGGTGGCTAGGTGACCCACCTACCTAGCTGTTCGCAGAGGAACACTCTCACCTGCACTCTTTTTAGAGTAATCCTAAGACCAAGGTAAGGATGAGTTGTAAATGATATGATCAGTTAGCCTCCTCCAAAGCAGTGCTGAGATTAGAATTCCATAGTTTGCAAAACATTCAACGGGAAGTTTCCAGGAAGTTGGTTTTCTGAGTATAAATAATTGTAACGTCAGGTTAGGCTGCTCTAGGTAATATACAGGCTATCCATCTCAGTGCTCTAACCCTTTCAAGTGTATCTGCCGCTCATGTAAGAGTGTGGCAGGTCTCTTCCAGGAGGGGTGTCAGGATTTATGCTGCTTCCATTTTGCCGCTACACAGTCCAGGCCGAATGTGCAGGGGCAGGCAGCGTCAGAGGGCTGCTCTTGGGCCTTCAGTGATGGAGGTGGCTCCCACTCGCAGGCCCCTGCCAGGCCTAGTCACCTGACCTCATCGAAATTCAAGAGCCTTGAGTGACCAGAAATGATACGGATCAACACTGGTGCCGTCTTCAAATTTAACCATGCCTTCGGTGGTACTAATTCATTAGGAGATGGCATGGTAAAATGGGTCAGACTGTGAGCCCTGGGCTCAGACTTCCAGCATCTGAGCCTTCACTGGGAATGATCCGTGTCACCTTGGGCAAGTCACTGGATCTTTCCAAGTCTCACTTACCTCATCGACATGGAGAATCATAATAGTTTTAATTCAGTAATATGCAGATCGGTGAACGTGGGTGTTATGCAAGCTTGCTAAATATTAGTTACCTTTAAATGTTCACTAATACTTAAAATAACGATCGTGATTACAATCCTATTAGTAGTAGTAACACATTCGCCTTGCCCCTTGGGTGCTCTCAGTTAGGGACACACATGGACATACCTTGAAAGGGCATACCGAAATGTGCCACTCTCAATTTTCCCATGTGCTCCAGACTGAAAATGGCACTGAGAACCCACCTGCCCATAAAGTGTTCATTACTGAATACCATGCAAGATAGTGCACCCTGTTTTTTAAGGAAAAAGAAGGGGGGTTGTATCCATCATTTTCACCACAGCTGCCTAAAATGATCACACCACACGCCGCCATTAACCTCACGGACTCCAGCCCTGAAGAAAAGTTGATGAGGCTTTCTTGACTGTGTCCCTGCCCCACGTCAGCTGACTTAGTCAACACCCTGGAATTTCACATGCGTCTCCTCTCCGCCGAACAGCTCTGGGCACAAATAAGCTTCTTTCATTATGGACAGAAAGGCCAAGTGAAATTTTAATCGGACAGACAAGGAGGGTATCGGAGAACACCGAAATGCCAGCCCTGCTGGTATTTCCACGATATTGAACTTGTCTTTTTGGGGGCCTCTGTAGCTATTTCAATTAGCTCTGAGACATGCAGCCCGTGTTTTTGCAGACTCTCCTCTTTTTAATTAAGCTGCTGTTCACCAGGATGTTAGGAGGCACACAATTCTTCTTGTAATATGCAAACTATCAAAGAGAAAATTAAGCAGTTGAAACACTGGGATTTAAAAGGTGCATGGTTATCTCAACCCAACATAGTTGTAGTACTGTTCTTGCTGGAGAGTCCGGGCATTTTTCCCTCTTATCCCAGATTTCTTGGCCTTCAGATTGTTTTATTGTATATATATATGCTTTAACACATGGTGAGCCTGCTTTTTTTTTTTTTTTAATGCTGCAAGACTTGGTATAAACCAAAGAATATGTATAACAAATATGGACATGGGTAAGCCTGGTAAACCAAAAATCCATGAATCTACCACCCAACTCAAAAAGTAAAACATTTATCAATGCTATTGAAATCATTTGTTCCTTGGTGTGTTTATTTTTCATGAAAGTAATCAAGCACCGTTTTGTCAATTAAGGTGCATAAAAGCACCACAAATCATTAGAAAGGCTAGAATAAAAGGAGGCATTTCTTTAAAATAAAGCATTGCCAATTTATTGATCATATGGAATACATTGAAACTTAATTCTAAAAATGAAAAGACAACTTCAGGGGGTGAGGAGCTGTAGTGTCATCTCTGACATTGATTCATTGATTCATTGATTTATTCACTCATTGGTTCCTGCATTTATAGGTTCCTGTACTTGTTCTTCCATTCCTTCATTAACTATTGAGGGTAATCACAGCATTCTTTAAAATATAATTAATATCATTATCAGAATGTTTAATTATAGCATAATTATAACATCTCGACTGACCGTAATACTGGGATTCTCCAGAGAATTTCTCGTGAGACTAAAGGAGGACATGAAATTTATTTTATGGACTGATGTTTTCAGGAAGCAAAATTTCCTTCGGGAGTGTCAGGCAGGGATGCACTTGAAATGCCCCTGTTCACGCGAAAAGGCCAAGAAGCAACGGCAAGATGTTTTAATTTACATCCTGTTTTCTGGGGCTTTCTTCTCCCTTTTATTTGCTTGAAGGTAAAACTCTCGTGCAGTATGCATGGAACTGCAGAGTCAGTAATTCCGTAGCTCTTGCTGGTTTTCGGAGCTGTCTCACCTCAGGCTAATGAGGCAAGTCTTACCATGGGTGTCCTCTCCAGCAAGCTGTCTACCCACAGTTCCTTAGCTAATTTTACCCTCAAAACTCTCACCAATACTTTTGGTTACTGCTGAGTCTTGGGTAGTAAGGAGTGCCATACCCTCTGGGGGAAGCACTGGAGGGAACATCAGGGCATCGAACCTCCCAGGGAGTAGATGGCATCCCACCTGCACCTACCGATGAAGGTGAAGCTTCAGGGTTCCTTTTTCAAGCCAGTAAGCCTCACGGTCTTCCTTCAAGTTTCTTCCAGTATAATTATTTTTAGCACAAAAAATTACAACTGAATGTTAGCTGTTTGAAAAATTTCAGGAAATATGTAAGACATGGTCTAGTTTCAGTGGCATGTCTTCTTCATTAAATAAATAAAAGCATATATCATTCTTATTTTCTTCTGATCAGAGAAGCAACACTTGCCCATCTTTGCAAGGACAAATCCTTCCTACATATATAGAGGAAACTATTTCCTTCTCATGTGATCCAGCCACTGAGAGATTGCTCACTGCTTGGGACAACTTTGCTGACCTTTTTCTACATATATACATGTGTATGTGCACACGTGTATAGAAAAAAACTGAATCCTACATTTCTATTCTGCCCTTTTATTTTTCTTTCAGTTTTATTGATTTATAATTGAAATACAGTACTGTACACATTTAAGATGTGTAGCATGTTGACTTGACATACATATCTTGCAAAATGATGACCCCAGTAAGATGGGTTAACATCCATCATCATCTCATATAAATACAAAAATGTTTTTTTGAAAACACATTCTAAGTAAATGATTTCGAGGTGAAATTTTTTGTTAGAGTGGATGTCTCTTGGATTTAAATGGTGAGCAAACAATTATTTCTCCTCCCCTTGTGAAACTTTTGCTAAGTTTGATAGAAGTATCGCATTCGCCAAGGGAGGGGGTCAGGCAGAGTGGTTACGGTTGGTCTTATGGAAGAATCAGTGGTTAGGAAAACACGTGTCCCATGAAGAAAAGAAGTATTCTATAATTTTGGGGTGGCTTTATTACTTTCAGGTAAAGCTCCTCTTTGCATAGAGATAAATTAAATTAGTGGATTTGGGACTGTATACTTGACTCTTCTGCTTCATGCCCAGTTAGAAACAGAAGCAGGATCTGAATCCCAGGTTAGAGCCTTCCTGTATTGCTTGTTCTCTTAATACCTTATAACCCTTGATTTGTCTTCAGTGTCTAAGAATAAAAAACAAACAAATAAACAAACAAACCAATGTTCTCATCTATCCCCTGCAAATCACAAGCCTTGCTTGGGTCGTGTTGTCAACAATTCACCATTAACAAAGGATGAACCATTTTTTTGGCTCTACTTTTCCCTGTTCGTCTGCCCACTGCTCATGTGTTCTCTCTCTCTCTCTCTCTCTCCCCCTCATTTACTTTCTCTCTCTCCCTCCTTCATCTAAACCACCATTACCTCATCCCCACATGGCTAAGTGGCCTCTTCTGTTCCCCCTACCTCTGTCCTTACCCCTAAGGCCCATCCTCCCCATGACTTAGAGGAGGATCTTTTTTTTTTTTTTTAAATCTTTTGTTTATTTATTTATTTATTTGAGAGAGAGAGAGACAGCGCACAAGTGCAATCAGGGGGAGGGACCGAGGGAGAGAGAGAATCTCAGGCAGACTCCCCACTGAGCATGGAGCCTGATGTGGGGCTCCATCCCAGGACGCTGAGATCATGAACAGAGCTGAAACCAAGAGTCAGACACTCAACTGCCTGAGCCACCCAGGCGCCCCCAGAAGAATCTTCTTGTATCATACCCTCATCAGGTCACTCTTTGGCTTACAACCCTTCAGTGGCTTCTCATTCTATTTGGGGTAAATTTCAGAGACCTCACTTAGACTTTCCAGCCCCCGTTTCTCCAGCAGAGCCCCTGCTTGTCATTCCCTGCCCCCAGCTGCTGTGCGCAATGGTCTTTTTATCTTTCCTCAAATAAGGAATGTTCTTTAGTGTTTCAGAGACATAGTAACTGGTCTTCACCCCCACTGGGATGATCAGCCCCTGTTTTGCATGAATGTTCCCTTTCATTCTTTTTTTCTCATCTTAAATGTCACCTTCTCAAAGAGACTAATCCCACCCTTACCATTGAGGATAGGTGCTCCTTACTCGGGTATCCTTACGTCAGGCAGTATTTGTGGCCTATATTATTCACAGCACGATTTGTACTCTGTGTCCTTCCGTATTTTCCATCTCCTACTAAAATGCAAGCTCCGGGGTGCCTGGGTGGCTCAGTTGTTAAGCATCTGCCTTCGGCTCCGGTCATGATCCCGGGGTCCTGGGATCGAGCTCCGCATTGGGCTCCCCGCTTGGCAGGAGGCCTGCTTCTCCCTCTCCCACTCCCCCTGCTTGTGTTCCCACTCTTGCTGTATCTCTCTCTGTCAAATAAATAAATAAAATCTTAAAAAAAATGCAAGCTCCATGAAGATAAATTCCAAATGTTTCATACTTATATTACATACATCGCTTAGCTCAGTGCTTCCTGCATAGCTGGCCCCCAACAAGTATTTGTTGAACAGAGGAATGGAGATGAAGAATGGGATGTGCATTGTTTCTAAGTCTCTGTGGCAGCTTTACCTCTTATTAGGGGGATATGCCCAATGATCCCCAAGTCTTTGTCATCAGCGAAGGTGGCTGCCTTTCAGGTCTTGGCTCACTTAGCCAATGGAGGGTGGCCACCAAACAGCAAGCTTTTCCAGTCATGCCAGGGACACTGGGAAACAAGAGACTGTATTGTGTTCCATGAGAAGACAGCTGGGTCATAATCAGGGAGAGAAAAATAAGCCCCCAACAAATGGAATATAAAACGTGTGACACGCCAGAGCGGGGAAGAACCAAGGGAGCTGTTCTGAGATCTGCCTCGATGTAAGACTGGAGCTGTGATGTGGAAATGCTCAGAGACCTTTGCCCCTATGAATCATGTATCGGGGAAACAGTGGAGCATCTACAGACGTCAAATAACCAATAAAATTTCATGAATGGTAATGCTTGCCGGGATCCAGGAGAGTAAGGTTGACCTTACAACATGATCTGCTAACAAAATTAGGTCATTTGTCTTTGATAGGAGATGGCCACTTCTTTATTTTTTATTTATTCATTTGTAAGTGGCTGCTTTAATAAGCCTGCATGATCTTGGATGACATACTCATAAGTTCTGGTAAAACCTGGAAGAAAATTACAGAGGGAAAGGCTGCCTTTAAATTACCCCCAGAAAAAAAAGGTGGTCTTTCAAGAGATGCAGTTCTACCATGTCTATGGGGCAAAGCCGTTTCCTTTTTTCTGTGGGCTTGCAGCAGAAAAGGAGACAGTCTCCAGTCATATGGCAGCAAAATACGTTCATTTCTGCCTCTCTTGGTAAGTGAAGTGTCTCTCCTTCCCAGAGCCTAGAAGTTTCTCTGCCCTTCCTTAATCAGCCCCTCCCACAGTTGGCTCACCCTCACCTGTCCTGCCGCTGGTGAACATGGCATCTTAAACCTCCACTTCCAGGACCCTAATATCAATCACCTATTATTGCAGAGCAAGGGCAACATTTCACAGCATACCATTAGCATGTATCTCTCATCCTTCTCTGGATTGGCTGGGGGGTTGGCTGTCCCAGGCCCGGCTCAACTGGGTGGTTCTGCTTTATGCTGTGGGTCCAGCCCGACCTGGCTCCTCACTCTGTAGTGGATGGCTCAAGGCTTCGCTATGTATGCTCACTCAGGAGCCCAGACCTGGGGAAGTGGCCATCTGGAAGTGCTGCTTGGCTGTCCATCATAATCCCCCTGGCGACAGGGAGGCACAAAAGGATCAGCTATTAACCTATCACCTTGGCCCGTGTTTTATTGGGGAGAGCCAAGTCCCAGGGCTGATGATGCAAAAGTCAAGATATAGGGGGCCAGTTGGGGGCACTGCAGAGTGGCATGACAAATGGCATGAATACAGGGTTTGAAGAACTAGTGGTGATAATTGAGTCCACCACAGTCTAACCACAGGAGGCTGATGTGGCTATTAGACAGCAGTGATTGTAGTTATCAGACCACTCATCAAACTGGGAATGTTTACGTGTCTGTATTCTTTGTTTTAAAATAATCATGTATTACTGCAGTAATTAAACAAAACCTAATAATATAATTATACCAGGAAAAGAAGGAAGAAACCAAGTTACTCCCTCAGTCTTTCTAATGCCAAACAAACTGTCGTTGATGGCAGCTTCTAAATGGAGTGACTTAGCAAGTGGCTGGCACTGTGGCAAACCGGGGAGCCCATGACTGTTCAAAGAGAGGGACCCTGCAGCTTCAGCTCTTTGTGACCATGTGGAAAAGTGGGCACTGTGCGGCCAGAACTTCTAATTGGCCCAGAAAAGTCTGGCATCTGTAATTTTCAAATGTAAAATTTCCAATGTTTAAATGTTTGCCCAATACAAAATTTCATAAAACACTCTGATGCCAACACAGAACAAAATGTTTTTGTTGACTACACAGCCAACAGGCGACAGTTCCAGCCAATCCTGGGCTGAAGGCATATCTGCTGTTTTCAACACTATTGATCACATCTGTTTAGATAGCTGACAGATAGATGGACGGAGAGAGAGACAGATAGAGAGATAGCTGGCTGATAAATAGAAAGAAACTCCCCAGTGTGGAGCAGCATGTGACAAACTAACTAGAAGAAAGTAGAAGACCAAAGTAGAAGGATCTCAGTCCCCAGCATTTGAAGAGAAAGTTCTAGACTCAAGGAAAGAGAGGGTCAAAGATCCATGTCAGAGACCATGATCTGTATTCACTGATCACATTTCCTTGTGTGCAAAAGGGACCAGAAAAACAACAGGATGGCAAGGAAATGCCAAAGACTTTCTCACCCTGGCTAACTCCACCTTGGCCTCTGCACACGTTTTAGGCAGTTTGGCTCTCAAAGCACATTTAGCACCCACCGTTAGCCGGGCTTCTGCCCTCTGAGCCTGCACTGCAGATTTAGGGAAAACTTAAACAGCTGTCCTCACGTGAGACCCTCCCCAGATTCCTCTTTCTTTATTCAGATAGAACCTCCCCCAGATGATGAAATAAAGGAACTAAGAAGCTTAGTGAAAATTCCTGAATGTAGAAGGGAAAAAAATAATAACCAAGTATCAGAGATGTGCGTTGATAGTACTGAACTTCAATACTGAAGAATTCTTTTCTGGGGCACCTAAAAGTTAGTTTCTACAATAGAGTGCTCATTGACAGGAATTATGTTCATTTTTAAGGGGAATAGATTCTGACAAAAGGGGGAAAAGTAGTATCTTCATGCTTTATACAGAACTGAAATGCCTCTCCGCCATGATTAAATGTCTAGATCCCATGAGTCCTTAAAACCCAGTTCAAATGCTGTCTCCTCCAAGAAGTCACCCCAGTTTCCCCCTGAGAAAGTCTTCTCCCCCTCTTTTCTCTGCCCATGCTTCCTTGTTTTTATTTCTGTCCTGTCTCCTAATTCTCTCTGCCTTGTATTACAGTCATTTGTGTGTATATCTCCCCAATTGAATAGGAAGTTTATTTAGGTTAGAAACCTCAGGCTTTTATCTTTGAACCTTGCACAAACTATTGATTTTAGTAGATGAACATGTGTGACAAATGGTATTTTTTTTCCTCTCAACTAAATAGAGAAATCTACCCTCTACCTTTTCATAATATTCACCTTTTAATCTAGGCTGGTAGAAATAGACCCTTAAGCATTTAGCTCCTGAAATTCTGAGTTCCCTCAGCCTTCTCTCCCATCCATCCATCCATTCATTCATTCATTCATTCATTCCATGGTTGTTCTTGAGGTTTTATTAGATGCCAAGGACTGAGCTGGAGCTGAGATGTCCTGTGAATGAAACAGACCTAGTTCCTGTCTCAGGCTTAATGTCTGGTATGAATCTTTAAAAAAGTAAACAATTTCTTATATACTTACAAATGGTGGCAGTTTGGGTGAAAGAATAAAATAGGGTGCCCCGCAAAAGAAAATAAAGACAAGGGTAGATGGGAGAAAAAAATCTACTTAGCCAGGGCAATCCTGGAGGGCTTTTCTGATGAGGTGATGGGTAAGCTAAGGGCCAAAGGATAACAAGGAGACAGCCTGTGAAGACGGGGGTAAGTTGGGGGCGGGGGCTATAAACAAAAGGAATTGTACATGGTGTCTCCCAAAGGAAAAGACCTGGTTGGGTAGGGAACCTGAGAAGACACCAGAGGGCATGGGAGGGGAGAAAAGGGAGAGAGAGATGGAGGATTAAATGGGACCAGATCAACGCCACCCAGCTGAAATACTTTGCATTTGCTGAAGCTTCCTTACCAGCCTCAGCAAATCCAGACTCTTCTTTCCGTGCCTTCCATGAGCTTCCTTACTCCTGATGTTACTAGTTTGCATCATTTCTACGTTCCCTTATTCTAACTTGCTTTATAGACGGCTATGCACAGATAAAAATCCATCCGTTGGCTAAAATAAAAGAAACAACAACTACACCAAATCCTGGCAAGGATCGCTCATGCATTGCTGGTGGGAGTTTAAAATGCTACAGCTATCCTGGAAAATCCTTTGTCATTTTCTTGTAGAACTAATCGTGCAGCTATCATACAGTTCAGCAATTGTGCTCTTGGGCATTTATCCCAGAAAAATGAAAATATGCCCACACAAAAACCTGTACACAGATGTTCATAGCAGCTTTATATGTAATGACCTCAAATTAGAAGCAACCCCGATGTGTCTCAGGTGAATGGTTAAACAAGCTTTGGTAGGTCCACACCATGGAATACTACTCAGTAGTAAAAAGGAACAAGCTACTGACACACACAATAACTTGGATAAAACTCCAAGGAATTATGTTGAGTGAAAAAACACAATCCTGAAAGGTTATATAATATATGATTCCATTTATTATAACATTAGTGAAACGGTAAAATTATGACAATAGAGAGCAGACGAGAGGTGACCCGAAGTCAGGAATGAGGGGTGTAGAGTTGGGGTAAGGTGTAGGTATAAAAGGGCAATATAAGGGATCCTTGAGTTGATGGACTATTCTGAGTCTTGACTGTATCAAGGTCACTGTCTTGGCCATGACACTGTCCTACAGTTTTGCTAGTGGCCAAAGGTTTAAACTCAACGTCACTGGGCTGAAATCAAGGTGTCCTGGCAGGGCTGTTCTCTTTCTGAAAGCTCTAGGGGGGAATGTGCTCCTTGTCTTATCTGGCTTCTGTTGGCCCTTGCCTGGTGGCTGCATGACTCCAATCTCCATCTCTGTGGTAACACTGTCTTGTTCTCTGCAGTGTGTATCTCTGCCTCTCTCTTATAGGGACACTTGAGATTAGATGTAGGACCACCTGGATAATCCCATTTCAAGATACTTAACTTAGTCACATCTACAAAGAACCTTTTTCCTTTATAAGGTATCATTTATAGTTCCAGAGTTTAGGACCTGATATCTTTGGGTGGCTGTTATTTAGCCTACTGCAATAGTGTGAGAACAGCCTTGCAAGTAGAGAATAGATCCTTGTGTCGGGGGACTAGCTGTTCAGGCAAGGTGCATGCTGGTAACGGTGCTGATGGATGACATTAGGAGGCTGTGTGAGAAGATGACATCATGTGTAGTCCTTCCCACTGGAGGAAGGGAAACCACTGGTCCCAGCTGGCTCTTTTTGTGGTGACCTAGAGAAAGCCTATGGGGCCATCCATCAGATAATTCTGTCCCTCTCCCCATATGCATCACTTAATGATTGTGTGAACTTGGGCAAATTGCTTAACTTCCCTGAGCCTCAGTTTGCTCTTTTGCAAAAGGAGAATAATACTAGGATTTTGTGAGGATTAGTGATCATGTATATAAAGTTCTTAGCAACTGGCAAATAGTAAGTGCCAAATAAATGTTGGCTATAATTATTATATTATTGTTGATATTGTTGTGATCATGGTGATGATGGTCATGATGGAACCATGCATGTTGTAGGCATCCTGTTATAGCACTGGCTGTATCAAACTGAATTTTAGTTCAGAGAGGGGTAGTTACTGATGTTAATTCTGCTACCCTTCCTCTAACCATCAGACTTCCTGGTTTAAAAGGCAAATTGTCGGCGCCTGGGTGGCTCAGTTGGTTAAGCGACTGCCTTCAGCTCAGGTCATGATCCCGGGGTTCTGGGGTCGAGCCCCGCATCGGGCTCCCTGCTCGGCCAGAAGCCTGCTTCTCCCTCCCCCACTCACCCTGCTTGTGTTCCCTCTCACACTGTCTCTCTCTCTCTATTAAATAAATAAAATCTTTAAAAAAATAAAAATAAAAAAAAAATAAAAGGCAAATTGTCAAGTCGCCTGGGTGGCTCAGTTGCTTAAGCATCTGACACTTTGTTTTGCATCAGGTCATGATCTCAGGGTTGTGAGACTGAGCCCTGCATCAGGCTCCATGCTCTGCTGGGAGTCTGCTTGAGATTCTCTCTCTCTCTCTGCCCCTTCCCCCACTCTCTCTCTCTCAAATAAATAAATAAATCCAAAAATAAATAAATAAATAAAAGGCAAATTGTCCTAATGGAGAATGGTAGCTACAATATGGTCATTTGAGGTCAGTCCCAACCTGCTCGAGAATCTAATGGTGGTGGATACTCTCAGAACTTGGATTACACATGATTGAGGGGTGTTAGCAAATGGGTGCCTCCTCGCACTGTATGAAGCCGTTTGATGAAATTAATTTGCGTGGCCAGTAGCAGATGTGCTCGGCCTGCAGAGGCTAATTTGGGAACCTGTGGCAATTTATCGCCCTGGTTGGATTTGTTTACCAGAAGACACATCACTGAGGTGATACGACTTGCGTACAGAGAGGAGCTGCACCCTGTCCTCACTTGAAGAAACCACCATGGGGTAGTTTCCTCTCCAGCAGATGACTGGCATTACAACGTGGTGACAAATGATCAGTACCATAAATGGTTAATATAGCCAGGGCCGGGATCCATATGATTTATGCAAATAATTAGCTCTTCCCGGGCAGTGGCCTGCATGTCTAGGTAACTTTTATTTTTTCAGACAGTCATCTCCGTAATGAGCTATTAGTCTGCAAGCCAGAAAGAAAGAAAGGGAGAAAGAAGGAAAGACCTCAGGCAGTTAAGTCTTTGTTCCTTCCAGAAATCCTCATTTATTTGAAGCCAAATGTGATAATGTTTCCTTTTACAAAACTCCATTGCTCTGTACTGTAAAAGCAACTCAAAGTATGAGGGTCTGACTTTTATTTGTCTCAGTAATGGTTTCTGGGGTTTAGACAGAGCATGCATTTCATCTTATTCATCTTCACTGGGTTCCATTAACACACGGAGAAACATATACCATTAGCGCCATTTTCTAGTTAGGGAGTGTAAGGAGATATGCGGATCAATATGCCTGTATTAGGCAGGAGTCTGTGGGTACAAATGCCAGAACCTGGATAGAGGAAAGGGGCTAAGTAGTAAAAGGGTTATATAAATAAGGGATGTCTTATATAAATATGGGAAGACCTGGGACCCAAATTGTTGGGGATGCAATGGCATTTTACCTGCACACTAGCATCTTCTGAACCTCACATCTCACCTCCCTGCCGTCAGGGACAACTGACTTTCTTTTCTTTGTCCCGGTTCCTCCATGACAGAGGAAGACCATGATCTCTGAGACTAGAATCTGGGCTAACCTGGGGTAGCTAAGAATAAGCTTGCTCCATAGTCCAAAGGGGAGGAGGAATTCCTGGAAGGAGAGAGGGATGATCCCCAAAGAAGGGAAGGATGTTATATAGACAAAACATCAGGTTCCACTGGACTGCTTTAAGTTCCGTGAGGGTGGTAACTATGCCTGTCTTGTTGAAGGTGCAATCCCCCGTCCTCAACACAGAGCCTGGCACAATGACAAGCGCACAGTGAATATGTGCAGGAGGGAAAGAGAGACAGGGAAGGAGGTAAAAATTCTAGTATATGAGTCTGAGATACCCAAGTCAGAGTAAGCAGTGTTTTCAGCGGGCAATCACACAAGACAAAAATAGGAATAAGAGATCGTTAAAATCTGGAGAGACATCTCAATGATGGAAACTTAGGTTGCATTTCCTACATAGTTTGGAGTCCTCTGATTGACTAGGGCTCTAGGGAATTCTGTCTCTTGCCTTTAGAGGATATTGAGTGATCAATAAATTTCCTCCCTACTCCCTCCTTTCCTTCCTTCCTTCCTTCCTTCTTTCCTTCCTTCCTCCCTTCCTTATTTCTTTTCTTTCCTTCCTTCCCCAAATATGCTTTGGGAAGCAGCTACTGTGCCAGAAACATTTCAATGATCAAGATAGCCCCCTCTTCCTCAGGTCTTTTTTAATAGCTCTTTTATTGTTGAGTAAGATGAGATACAAGTTTTATTCCCAATTAATATTATTTTGAAACCATCTCTGAATTCTAAGTAACTCTGGCGATTATAGACTGTATCCCCTTGGAGCCACTGTTTGAGGTTACAGTGTTAGCACCCGGGCCTTTACCCTTCCTACCCAGCATATTAAAGGTCACGATTGCCCTCCCAAGAATAACGAATGGGTAAGTCACAAAAATTCTCCCTTATGGATGTTCTCCAAAGAGTATTTCAGGTCAGGTCAGGGGATATGTCCCTGACTTTTCAAGAGGTTGGGTATGGTTAAAAATTTGATTTAAGCAGCAGAGTAATGATCTCAATAGCATATTGCCATGAAGCAATTACAATCATCTGTTTGTCAAAAAACACCACTCACAACGCTAGAAAGATGCATATAACAGTTTGTCTTTTAAACATTTTGATTCTCAGTCCATTAATTGACCGATGCCTAAATTCGTCGAGCTGGATAACAGTAATTCAGCTGTAAGGTGGCCCTCACAAACGAAAGAAAGAGAAAAAGACACAGGGAAAGAGGGTGGAGGGAAGAAGGGAGGGAATGAGATAGATACTAGGTATCCCCTGCAGTTACTTACTGAATAAGTCATTGCAAATCCTGGTCACTTGCATTACTTTGCTGGCTTGTTGCCTTATTTATTTTGTTCATGAACTGGTTGCTGCAAAAACCCTGACACAAACCTCTGAAGAGTGATTTATTTTTGTGTGTGTGTGGTCAAGAATTCTGTGATTTTAACAAGATTTTCCAGTTCTTGCTGATTTGGGACTCTGACCCTCTGTATGTTGGTATCTAGAGCAATGTTCCACCATATTCACAGCCTTCCTGATCTCTAAATATATTCGGATCTTGTGAGGAAGAATCCCAAAGAAGAAGTCAACACCTTTACTGAAGAACTATTTAAAAAGATTTATTGGTAGCATCTAAATAATCACATTATTTTTATTGAATCGGAGAACCCACTCCCAGGAAGCATGGGAGAAACACCCTGTGTACTGACAGAAAGAGTTAAGCCATTTTTCTATTTACATGGTTTATTTCACAAGTGTCTGACTCATTGGGCATAACCAGCACAGTTAAATTACAAAATTACTATTTGGTCCCTTTTTTATTGACTACAATTCAAGGCTGCTTCAAGCCTCCCAAATTTAATCCCCCTAGCTCTTTGCCAAGAACATTACCTTTTATTTTCAGTGTTAAACTGTGTAAGATACCCCTAAGGCTACATGGAAAGTTACTCTCTGTGATAGCAGCTAACCGAGTGTATCAATTGTTCATGATTTCCCATTCTCCTGTAAATTGGGAGAGGCAGGGAGAGCAGTGGAATGCGAATTTTGTTCCGTCAGCACTTTGTTGCCCCTGCTTTAAGCCCAAGCAGTGCCTGTTTTGGTAATTAATTATAGTGTGTTTGTAGCTCTTCATTCTGAGTTACCATTTAGCAACCTGTCAAGTCCCCAGCTAATGAGCCTATCCCATAGAATTCGATGCATCTATTTTATTTTATTTTTAAGCATCAAGATGATACTGCTTTCTCTTAGGTCAGATGAAGTTAAGAGGGAGATTCTAAACCAGTTTATGGGAAGGGAAAGGCTTTTCTCCTCTTTTCACACATGTTCATGCCAAGAATGAGCCTGCTTAGAGCTTTTCATTGACATTTTGCCTAACAAACCAGAAATAGGAATATCCCAATTATTATCGTAATTATGATTTCTTATTTGAAGGATGAAATAGCTCACTCATAAGTGAACTTGTCAAAGTGGTGGTAAATATCATATCTGGATTGGGATTTTCATCTCAATGACAGGAAAAACTAGGGTAGATCCAGCATGCATTCTTTTTTTGTTGTTCCTTTTTCTTTTTCTTTCTTTCGTTAATGGTGGACTTGTAGTAGCTCTATAATTTCTATATAAGAAGGATTTAGGCATAGCAGTTGGGTTTCCTCCCTTTTTCAATCAGAATTAGGTTAAGAGCGTATTTACATATTGCAGCTTGACTGACCAAGTCACCATGATGAGCACGCATTTATGCATAGGGGTCAGGAATGAGGTTGGGGGAAGGAAAAGGATCACCAATGTTGGTGGTTCATTCTAAATGACAAAATGGTAGAACTGCATGTGAATTCCTGTGTTTAATGAGAACATGCCATTTCTTCTTCATAAAGGTGTCATCTCTTGAGTGTGATTTGTCCTCATATTGCCGGTTGACCTGTTACCTCTTCTTGATATCTGTTATCTTTTTATAATAAAGATTCCAAGATTCGATGCACCAATCTCTACTTCCCTCCTCAAACTGATGAGGAAACTTACATTTTATGATCCCGTAGCCCATAACCAGGATTTACGTTGACTCAAAGATCATATTTTCTTTTACTTGTTGGCCATCTGTTCACCAGAAAACTTAGTTCTAAGAACAGGTTCACACTCTTGTTCACCTAATGCCAGCAGATGGACACATTTCCCAAATATAAGTGTTTCTTGTGCTGCTTGTAAAAATCTGAATCGAGATGAGCCACACTTTGTCGGGTATGTTTCAGGCATTTTGCAATACCAGGGACAGTCTCTCTGTGTTGGTCCCTGTAACCTCCATAGAATTGTCATTGGTAGCCACTAAATGTTGTAACCATTTGATTCAATTTTTTTTTAAGTGACTACAACATCAGCAAAATGAGAAAACGTCTTCCAGCCTTGACCTGTGATAATAGCAGACATGTTAATATGAAGTTATTTTAATCCCCCAAAAGGCATTGTACAAGTTTTTTTTTCCCCAGCCATTCTTGTTTCTTTATAGATTCACACTTTTGAGTATTCAGAGCTTGCTTTTCCTTTCAGTGAGGGGAATGCAATGGAGAGAAGTGTTACTGATGAGGGCTGATTAAGCAAATTAATGAATTGAGACAGCTGAATAGTAAGTGAGAAGAATTTGAGGAGTGGAATTGGTTTTTGCTCATTGACTGTAAAGTGTATGAGTTAAAATCACAAGGGTACCTGATGGAACAAGCTATATTGCTGAGTTAAGTGAAGAAAGAATATTTGGAATTGCATATTTTTTTCTTTCCTAAAGAATAGTCATGTGCTGGTTATTCACTGCTTTTCTTGCATATATTTCCTTCGCCTTATTTTCTGAGTCATCTGCAGTAGCTTCAGTGAATCCATTTAACCAATGTGTGTTGGATGCCCATCATACTCCAGACACAATAATAGGCACTTAATGCTACTGGTAGAAAGATACTGCTTAGTACATCTGATTACAGAATGTTCTCAGTTGTAATAGAGCCAAGTGTCGTGGGCTGGGGGTGCTAACTATTCACTCTGGAACGCATCTCTGGAAGACATTTATGTCACTCTCTTCAACTTGACAAATACTATAAGTTAGACAGTACCACATGTTGGCGAGGGTATGGGGTCAGTGGGTGCTAAAACATGGTGCCAGTGTGTGTGTTGGGGGGGCATGTCTTATATGGACACAACTACTTTAGAGAACAACTTGGCAACATTACGGAAACTTCAAGATGCTCATACCTTTGATTCAGCCACTTCATCCCTCGGGGACACATTGAAGAATATTGATTTTACCACTGTGGAAGCCAAAAGTTGAGAAAAGAACAATCTACCAAACAAACATTAATTGCCCATCAATAGGGAAACAGAAAATAAACTGTAGCAAAATTAATCTCTGGAATGCCATGCTGTAAGCTAACATTAATGCGCTAGACCTCTGTGTGCTGACAAGAATAAATCCCCAAACCAGACTATTGAGCAACAACAAAAAGTAATCTGCAGAAGGAGACATACTGTTATTATGTCATTGTGCACATTTTTGAATATGGAGAATATTATATATTCTCTTGGTCTCTATGCACCTATGGTAAAACGAGAGAGAGAGAGAGAGAGAGAGAGAGGCATCAGAATGGGAGATGCGGAGTTCCACAGCGAAGCCACCTCTTTTGAGGAGTGGGGAAACAGCTGCAATCAGGGAGAGCAACTGAGAGAGATTCAATTATATTTGTTGCATTTATGTTGCAAACCGCAAAGTGGACATATGGCATTTGTTATAGCATCTTTTATATTTTTATGTCTGATATATTACGTAAGGAAAAAGTTAATTAATTTGCTCTGTGTGTGTGTGTGTGTGTGTGTGTGTGTGTGTATGCACTGTTTTTTGAGCATCAGACTGCTTTCTTTTCAGATGATTAGATGACCCTAATCATTTTCAGGAGTACAAAAGGATTTTATACAAAAACAATGCCCATTTTAAGTGCAGTGTCTTGGCAAGATTGGGGCAGATGAGCAAAGGGATGAAGTACTCTTGGTCTATAGGACAAAAGCTGGACAAGTGGAGCTGTTCCCTAATGTCTTTTGATCAATGTAAACTGCTAATTGAAAGGCATGGCTCTCTTTTCCAAAAGAAATGATTTTCTTCGCCACTCAATTACTGGGATAATTGCTTCAACTCTCAATATTCCTTTAACTGGGCAGATTCAATGTTTGCGACTAAGGCTCTCCTTTCATATTAAACTGCCAAGGTATTCCAGTTAACAACCCTTCTGTTGGGTGTTTCTGTTGGGATATTACCGACTTAACATGCACCTTACTCTATTTTTCCGTGCATGGGATGAGGTCAAATGTGTTTCAGAAGGCTCAGTTGTCTTCCAGATGTAACGACTACTTGAAAACACCATCGATAATAAACATTTGGCAAAAGCATTTTCACTTCCATGCATTCTCCCTTTCCTCCAGCCAGTGTCCCCTTTTTTGTCTAGCCTGCACTTTCTCCCTGCCCAAAAATGTCATTAACATTAACAAGTGTTCTCCCTTGGCACCAGCAGGGGTTGTGCAGAGGGAACAGGCTTGGAATGTGCAATGGGGAGACATGAATCAGACCAGAGCTGTGATGTGGATTGTGAAGTGTGTCAGGCAAACGCAATAAGCAACAGTCAATACGACAGGGTAAAAGCAGGGCAAAACTAATTTTAATGAGAACATGTCAGTGAACTGCAGAGAGGGTTTGGAAAGGATGCACTCCACACACAAAAAAGTGGTTTTTAATTTCACTTTCAAGTTTATCAAGGGCTTGCTGTGTGTGGCATGTTTGGGGACATAAAGTTCCATGAGTACTGGTCCTTACTCTAAAAAATTGTTGGGCATAAGAATCTCCTACAAATCTTAAGACACAGATTCCTGAGCTACCCCCAGGGATTGTAATTCATCAAGTCTGGAGGGGGACCTTGAGTTTTCCGTTTTAGCGAGCTCCCAGGTGATGCTGATTCTGCTGGTCCCTGGAAGGACAATAGGAAGGCTCTAGAGTAGGTTTAGAGGAAGAGAGTCAAATTCAAACAAACAAATAAAACAAAACAACTCCTTTGTTTAGTGCACTGAGGAGTTACAATGGCGAAGTTTTTAGCAATATTACAGAAACATCAGAGAGGGAGCAAACAACTGTGTCTTGGCATAGGCAACCTGCAGGAAGGAGGTGGTATTTGATCTGGACCTTAGAGAATGAAGAGATTCCTAGGCAGAAAAGAGTTAGTATTCCAGGTGAAATGGCATGAACAGAGTAAAGAATGTGTCTGAGGATTAGGGAGTAGCTTAGTATGAATGGAGCTGGAGGTGGAAAGGGAATGATTACAAATGGCATGAAAAAATGGGCTGTAGCTGGCTTTTGAAAGGGTTTGTAGAGTTCTTCTAAGATGTTTGGTGCAGTATTCTGTAGTGGGGAGCAGTGGCGCTTTCAAAAGTTTCTTTATGGGAGAGTAGGTGGAGGAAGACCGATTAGCAGGGACCCAAGCTCCAAAAGAGATAGGAGGGTTTGCCTGAATTTGTTCTTGGGGTACACAAGGACATGACACAAAATATTCCAACCTAAAGGCTAAACCCTGAAGGTTGGAGACAAAACATCTTCTGGGCATAGATTGGAGAAAATAATCAAGAACAAAGGGCAAGATGCATTTGTGGAGATGCTCATAGGCAACCAAGAAAGTGAAGATTCACTGATTGTGAAGAATATATGATTACAAGTTAAAAGTTCGTTGCTGAAATTTAGAAAAGACCCAGAAAGGAAGGACCTGAATAAGCTTCACCTTGTACCACCCGTTGGTTCATTATGTCACCTATACCAGTAGAACACATGGCAGGGCTTGTGGTTAAGTACCTATTACTATTATTTCTTGGCAGTGTGGATAAATGGAAATGTCAATAAATACCTAGTCTGTTTCTGGGTGTTCTTTTATCTTGTCAGATGAAGCTGAAGTAAGAGGCAGAGAGAATGGTATAAAAATATTAAGACTTTGGTTTTAAAAACTGACCCTAGGCACAAATTGGAAATGAGGACCTCTGTCTACCAAAGCCAAATGTAACCATGCATTTGTCGAGATTTATACCTTGCAGAACTTCTAATTCATCTCCCCAGCAAGACTGAACCTGCCTTGGAGTATGGGGTGGGTAGAACACAAAAGTGACAAATGAGAAAGCCAGGATTCTCTTTAACAGACAGAGGATGGGTCATTGCAGGGAAGTTATTTCAGTAATCCTTGTCCCAGCACATAAATAATTCATTATCTTCTCTTTTTAAATCAGTAGATTCCTAGACTTTACTCTCCAAAAATATATAACTCTTCTACTTTGAGGGTTCAAAAACAAGAAAGTAGACATGAAACTTTATTCTTTAGTTATCCAAGCCAGTGATTTCAAGATAAGAGCACATTTCAATAATAATAATAGTAGTAATAATAATAATTGCAAACAGGATACAATTTAGGGAGACTGTTTTCCTTTAAGAGGTTCAGACATTTTGCAAAATTGACAACACTTTACACAAATAGTGACATTCTTATGCCCAAAAGTGTGGGAAGGATTTAATCTCAAAATAAAAGAAAGAAAACTTAGGTTTAGTTTTAAAATCCCCTACTCTCCTTTTTATTATGAACTAAAATATATGTCATCACAAGGTATATGGGTCAAAGGAGAGCATTTGGAATCAGTGATCTAAGTCATGTATTTTATTTTGTTCATGATGGAAAATTCTGAACTGACTTTTAAAGCTTTTAAATGATGCATGAAATCCTTAAGAAAAGGTTGCCTCCTAGAAAACTTTGTTACGTTCATCCTATCTTTTTAAACTTATTTTTACTGTAAAGTGGGTTTGAAAATAGTAAATAAAGGCATTTACTACTCCGAATCATTGATGGGAGCCAATTCCTTTTTTCTGATGTTATATAAAATACTCATCAAAATAAGAGCCACATTTTGGGTTTTTCCTTTTGGTAATAAATTCAGAACATTAGAGTCTAAGGTTAATTTTCGTCCTCAATTCCAGTATCACACTTGGGGGTGAGTCTTACAAATACCTGTACTAATGACTTAAACCATATGTGTCCATTGTAGATAATCATGAAAAATACAGAAAATCACAAAGAAGACAAGTCATTTCTAACGTTATTACATTTTTTTTTGTATCCACACATACCCTAACACAGACCTATTTTTAACATTTATTCAATACATAGTTAGATACATAGATCTACTACTATGTTTTAGGAACTGTTAGGTGTTAGAGATAAAACTGATATAATTCTGTAGATAATATTTTGTGGTCCAGATTTTTTTTATTTAATCAGATATTATGGACACGAGATTTATTATTCTTCCTCATGGTATGAGGACAACCTAGTATTACCTAATCTTTTTAATTAATAAGGCCATTCTGACTTCTCAAATTTTGCCTCTTATGTACTATTTTACTACTTTTACCTAGTGGATTTGCTTTGTTTTTTTTTGTAAATTGTATGGGTCACAATTGTGCATTGAAAATTTTCAGGTACAATTAAGTTCTCTCTTTTTTGTGTGAAGTCCTATTTCTTTCCAATAGGCCCCTTGCCTCCTAAGTAACTCAGTGTTAACACATTACACGAAAAAGCAAAACCATTTTGTTCTCTTCCAGGAATGTCTAAATCAAGTGAAGAATGCATTGAAAGGAGTAGTCAGGGATTACTACTAAAGAGGGAGCAATATTGGCTAGCACAATGTCTTTGGGTAAATACGGAAATAGAACGATTGAAATAGAAGCTAGAAGGCAATAGATTTGCATAAAATAATTTATTTCTCTTTTTCCTTCTTCAGTCTTTCTATGTAATATGCATTTTTCTATATATTAAAAAATGGCTTTGCTCATCTCATCTCTGATGGTTCTTTATGACTTCAATCTCTTCTCATTATTTTTTAATGTTTCATGAAATGTGAACTACCTTCTACCACTTTGTATTTTGTGCATGGGGTGGCTGATGGACTTAAAGTTTCAAGCTATGATTAAACAATAAAAAATATATCAATAGTTGCATAATAATTAAAAGCTACTGATAGGTCTCAGAAGGAGGAAAAAAGAATCCAAATCCTCTCCATCATCTTCATGTCTGCTTATATCTTTCATCTGCATCTTTGGGTTAAACAAAATATATAATGGAAAAAATGTCTTTTAGAAAGGACTTTGTTAAAAGGCTGAAGATTTCTAAGATTATGACTTTGTGTGTATACTGCTTGGCATACAAAGCATCAAGATAAGGAAACAGGTCCTTAAGGGTCATTAGCTTCATGAAAATATCTAAAGGTCACACTGTTTTAAACTTAAGGAGAAAGAAAACCCTCTAGGTAGAGTCTGCATTATCTGGTCTTAAAAAAAAAAAAATTCAGTGACTTGCTTTTACTATGAGCTTGTATTTGGTAATTGCATTCTACCCAGCAGGAACAGTTCCAAAGGAATCTCCCATAAAGCAATCCAGTTTTAGCTTGGAGATGTACTAAATGCAGATGTTTTGTGAATTCCCATCTTAGTCTTGCAAAGAAAGGCATGAAGCTACTTTAGGCTAAGCGGAGTGAACTCTTGACTTTTTGTTGAGCGTGGATGGGGGTGGGGATGCTTCTTCTGGAGGGTCACTGGTACCTCATGGTGGTTTTGTACAAGGAATCACTCTTTCTGGGCAATTATTCTTTTTAGTGACCCCCAGTAATCCAGAATTTTTTTTAAGCTGGAAAATTTCCTATTTCTCAGAAATTAATGAGGATTAAGAAAAGAAAGGCCAAAAAAAAAAAAAAAAGAAGGAGAAGTAGAAAGGAGATAAAGGGAAATATACACAATACATACTTACCAGTTTCTATGTGTCAATTACCCAGATTGTCATTACCTTTGGATTTGCTCAGGACCAACCCTGCTTTACACCTTTATCCTGGTATAATTATTAGCATGCCTCCTTTTACTCACAAGGGTCCCAGTTTGATAAATTATATGGTCAGTTTATAATAGCCCTCTTAGAGTAATAAAATGTAAAGGCTAAAACTCCCTAAGCTTGGATCGGTCAAATTTGCAGTTGAATTCCGATTCCCCCACTTGCTGCTTCTGAGAAGTTTAGCAAGTTATTCAACACTGCTCTGTCAGTTAACTTATATGAAAAATGGGAATAATAGTAATGTTTTCCCCATATTGGTGTTGAGAAAATTAAGTAAGATAATATGTGTGAAATGCTTATCAAAGTATCTGTTAAATAGTAAGTACTCATTTCACATTAGCAAATATTAATTCTGACTTTCCTATCAAAGTCTTGCAGTGCTACATGTTGCAGCTTCATAGAAACAGAAACGGCTCCTGGCCATCCAGCAGAGTGGTCACAGGGGATGATTTACCATGATAAGAGGATGGGCAGAGGGAGTGGTTTGTGGAAATAAGAGAACGATAAAACAGGACAGATCAGTACCCTGTAGACTTAAAGGGCATGTGGATCCAGGGACGTCTCCATAAGCCTGGATGCTGGTTGGTGTTCAAATCAGTGAAGTTGCCAAGGCAAAATAGGAAAGTAAGATTCAGGACATTCTTCATCTTTACTGATCTCTGATTTTTTTTTTTCCTTTTAAATATTTCTTTTAAATCGAATAATGTTTGATCTTGGGATACTGAAGTTAAGTTGGCAAGTGGGACAGAAGTACATATTTACCTTGGTTTCTGTCTGTCACTAGGGTCATTGACTGAACATTTTCAGAGCCCCTCTGTTATAGGCTGAATGTTTGTGTACCCCCAAGTTGTTAAATTAAAACTCCCAATATGATTTTTGGAAGTGGGCCTTTGGAAAGTAATTAGGTTTAGATGAGATCTTGAGGATGGGGACCCTTGTGGGATTAGTGCCCTTATACTAAGAAGAGAGACCAGCGTTCTCTTCTCCCTCCTTCCCTTCCTCCCTCTCTGCAATGTGAAGACATAGTAAGCAAGGGGCTCTCCCTAAGCCAGAAAGAGGCTCTTTCCGGGAACCAAAACTGTTTCCAATAACCCAAATTATTGGGTCATCTAAGAAAATGAGATTAACATGGAGTTTTGTGCACAGGAAAACTGGGGGACAGAGAATAGGCGAAGAGAAAAAACTATAATCAGGACCTTTTATCTTAATTCTGATGTTTCAGGATTAGGGTTTTTATTCTTCTCAAAACAAATTCTAGAACACAACAGTCATCGAAATTTTCAAAGCCATATGAATCTTTAGAGGTCCATTTTGAATGATGGGAAATGTATAAAATTCTACACAGCACCAGCTGTGTGTTGAATTACCAACTACTTAATTCTGGTGGGTTTTGAAGTCACATGAGCCGACTCCTCCACAGGAATCAGGGAGGGAAATCTGTTCAGAATGTGGGTACTTCCCCATCCACTAAACACAATCCAGAGCACACGTTCAACCCAGGGGTTACTTACAGCATCTCAGTGTCTAGGAGTCTGCTCACTAAATATTAAGATCTGCAAAATAAGGGAAAAACTTAACATGTTGAGGCTATATGGATTAGGCATATCATTCTCTGAGTTAACCCTACAAGTTTGAAAATTACCAAATCGGTAATTTACCAGTCTCCTTTCTTTTTGGATGGTGATGATGATGATGATGATGATGATGATGATGATGGGTTTTATATAGGGCTCTTAGACCATCCAGGTTTCTGCTTTCATGGAGTGCTAAGAAATGAGCTCAGTGTTTGGCTGGAAAACATTGTTCTGTCCAGAATTTCACAGACAAAGCAAAGACAGTTAGCAGCCTGGGGTGGGGCAGTAAAGGAGAGTATGGTGTTTCCCTGGGTTGCTTGAAAAGATCAGTGCCTTCCTTGTGGGCACTACTGAGATCTAGCACTGTTTGAAACAGAAATCTGATATCCCGGGCGCCTGGGTGGCTCAGTTGGTTAAGCGACTGCCTTCGGCTCAGGTCATGATCCCGGAGTACTGGGATCGAGTCCCACATCGGGCTCCCCCTTCTCTGTGGGGAGCCTGCTTCTCCCTCTGCCTCTGCCTGCCACTCCCCCTGCTTGTGCTCACTCTGTCTCTCTCTCTCTCTCTCTCTCTCTCTCTGTCAAATAAATAAATAAAATATTTAAAAAGAAAAGAAATCTGATATCCCAAGACACTCCCCTTGGACTTTCAGATATTTCCTTTGCATTTTGATTGTTTCAGGTAGCCATAACTCAGCTCTGATACCTACAAATATCTAAGGTTGTAGTTGATGCACGTCCAGTTAGCTTTGCAATGAGGATTTAAGAGCTTCATGATAGTATTTGCCATGACTAATTGCTACTGTAGCATATTGGATCACCTTGTATAACTTTTGCAGGCTGGTTTTAATTTCAGGTTTGACTGTTACATTGTAGCTTTGCAAAGCATTAACAAAAAAAAATCATAATTTAGATTAGGAGAAACAAAACAAATGATGATGGGAATATTACCATAACTGTAATTTTACAGCACAGAGTAATTATTTGGTTCAGCAATGTTCAATAATTATTTCAACACCAAAATCCCTCCCCACCCCAGCCCTTCAACAAACTAAACAACTGTTAGGTTACCAGCAACTAATGTATAAGGCAATTTCAGAATCGCATGACTTCTTGTCTTTCTGAGATTTACAGTCACTAATAAAAGGCCCTAACTTCGAGAGGCATGAATTAAAACTCATTTATAAAGAGAGTGAAAAATTCAGGAGTTTTTTTCTACCTCTTCCTATCCAGAGGGTTCCATATTCTTGTGGACTTGGACGTAAGTGGGTGGAGCCCTGTGCCAGGTTCCTAACAGACACTCATTAAATGTTGGAAAAGTAAATGAATGAATTCCCACATGCATATGGGCAGAGTCTTATGAGTAGGCCAGTTGACTTCTTTATTTTTCTTCTTCCATTCTTTCCAGTGTTTGAGGAAATTTTTTGTTTCTTTTTTACTGGACCAACCAAAGATGTATTCTCTGTGTTTGAAAGGGACTCTTAACTCTTCCCTCACCCTCATCCCCACACCCTGTAATCAGATCCAGTAGATTGCCCCCTCCTAAATGTTTCTTTAGTCTGTTTACTTCTCTCCATTCTCCTTCTGCTCTTCTGACTTCTCTCCTGGCATGCTGTGATCTCGTCTTCATCAGCCTCCCTTCCTCCAGCTTTGCCCTCACCAGTCTCCTCCCAAACACCAGCCAGAATGCTGTTTTCTAAAGTGTGAAGTGAATCAGTCACTCTCGCTGAAATCCTTACCATTTCTTCCACGGATTATAGGGTCAACTCTAAAAATTCTATCATTGACCCTCAACGTATGGTCTCTGCTTGGTCTCCCCCACTTCATATCACTTTCTCACACAGCCATGCTCTTTTAGTTTGTGTGTTCATATATGTGTGTTTCTCTCTGAAGCATGTGTGTCTATAAAACCATTTTAAAAGTTAATCTTATTGTTCTTTGAGTTGGTGGACCTCACTTCTGGAAGTCTTCTCAGTTAAATACCCCTCTTTGTCCTTTCCCAGCCCCATGGAATTGCCCCATTAGAACACCTGTTTTGTCTTTTTTTTTTTTTTGAGGGGTGGAGGAGGGGCAGAGGGAGAGGGAGAGGGAGACTCTTAAGCAGGCTCCACGCCCAGTGCAGAGCCGAGGCGAAGCTTATCTCAAGACCCTGAGATCGTGGTCTCAGCTGAAATCAAGAGTCAGACCCTTAACCAGTTGAACCACCCAGGTGCCACAACACTTGTTTTGTCTTAATGTGATTTTCCAATCCACACCCCCAGATGGCAAACTCTATGAGAACAGAACCATGTCTGTCTTGGTCACCATTTCATGCTCAGCACTAGCATAATAGGCACTTAATAATTGTTGGGCAGGATCTCAGCTCAGGTCTTAATCTCTGGGTCAGGAGTTCAGGCCCTGTGTTGGGCTCCATGCTGGGTGTGGAGCCTACTTAAAAAAAAAACAAAGCAAAACAATAAAAATGTTGGGTAAATGAATAAATCACTCTTATCCAGATGAATAGCTCTAGATGATTTTGCTTCTCACTTTTTCCTTCCTTCCTTCCTTCCTTCCTTCCTTCCTTCCTTCCTTCTTTCCTTCCTTCCTTCCTTCCTTCTTTCCTTCTTCTCTCTTTCTCCCTTCATTTCTTTACCTTTGCTTATGACCAAACTTACTTACCTATTAGCTTTTAACATTTTATAAACTATTTTTTTAAATCCAAATTAGAAAACAGGTGAAGTAGCCCATTTCTTCCAGATTCTAGGTTCCCTGAATTCCCAAGAATTTGCTTATTTGAAAGGCTAGTTCTTCTTTATATTCAAATAATTTTTCCAGAAGAGAAAAGAGCATTTGTAAGACAACAAGACACCCAGTTAATAATCGGGTGCTTTGACTATTCCTGGCAGCAGTTACTATAGAATGACTGCATGCTATCACTACCAGCAAAATTATGATCCTGTGTGAGCTAGGCCAGGATTCTTTGTCTTTACGGAGTTAAAAGTGGCCAAATATATTGAGATAGAGTTGAATTGATTTCTTCAAGCAAAATAGTTATATTCTGTTTGAGTTCTTAAAAGAGTTAATAGAATATGATGATTTGAACCTTCCATGTTCCATAAAAATCGTACTATTAAGAAAAAAGCCATACTTCTCAGTAACCCCGGTGACACTCTGCTCTGTTTGACTTCCCTGGCTGCAGCTGGTTTTGAGTATAATGCCATTGATTTTGAGAGATTTCATAAAGATAATTAGATATACTGGAGCATGTTCTATATTCTCAGCATTTCAGAGGCAATGCAAAGCCACCCAAACTTTTGAAATATATACCTGGTATTATTTCCTTAAGAAACTTTTAGTTTCTATGCATTGGAAAAAATCGATAGCAAGTCTTCCTCCTGAAGCATGAAGAAGGAATAAATTACTAGGAGTTGGAATTTTTGCTTCTTTTTTCATTTATGGAAATAAATGTATGAATGTATGTTTAATTTATACATTAGTTATCTCGGTCCCAAAGCATAACTATTTTAACACCTTGAGCTGCCTTATGTTGGGGGGGAAGAATGCAAAATCATTAGAAACATGATTATGCTTTAATTTAGGTCTTTTAGTTATGTAAGCAGAATGCAATTAAGTAAGAAGTGCTCACTATGACTACATATTTCAAATAAGCTTTCAATTTATCACAGTTTTATGTGTATCTTCTTCAATTGTATGAGGCTTCCTTAAGGCTATGACAGTGAATTATAGCTGTGTTCTTGTAATTATTTTCAGTTAAAAAAAGAGAAAAAAGCCTACTTGCCGCATAAACTATTGAGTTAAACACATTAAACATCTAGTTTTTATTGGGATTCTCTTAAGGTTTTATACCAGCTGTAAGATGCTCTTCATTCATAGATGAAGTGGAAAATGTCTTGGGTGTTACGGTAACTTCTTGGTGATTATCACCGTCCTCATCGTTGTCATGTTCACCACAAAAATAGGACTCCTGCATTATTTTGTTTCATCTTTACAATAACGCTGTGATCTTTATTACCCCCATTTTCCAGTTGAAGAAACTGAGACCTTGAAAAGTTAAAGAATTTGCATAAAGTCTCATAGCTAGGAAGTGTGGTGTGTAAGATGGGAAACCAAGAAGACTGACTTTGTAGCACATACTGTTAATCATAAGGGTGATTCTAGGTTGTCCTTATAATGGGTAAGAACACTGAATGGGAACAAGGTGTGGTTAGGGAATTGAAAAAACAGCATAAAAGGACTCAAAATCTAGGTTGTAAACTCATCAACAATCAACAGTGTGACTCTGGGCAACTCATAAATACATGATCATATAATGCCTAAAATACTTGTGTATATAATGGACTTCTTTGTCATTATTACTGTGTTGCTGTTGGTGATGGTGACATTATCATTACTGTCACTCTGGAATTATCAGTATCTCTGACTCCTTTTTAGTTATCTAAGTGACATGACTCACTTTGGAGTGAAAAGTTACTTACAGAAATGTTTGTATTTTGATTTGTCCTTCATAGTAAGAGTTTTGACCTCTCCTGTCCACTAAGACCCATGTCTCTCAAGTTGGAAGTGCTCTTTGAGGGGCCAGCTGTATGCATGGCCACTCCATGTGATACACATGAAAGTCAAGAGTCCCAGAGTCACCATTAAATGAACCACCCATCAACACAGTGCTCTGGCAAAGACTGTGAATTTTATGTTTATGGCCAAAGCAAGGTTGCAGGTAAGGAAAACAGCCTTGTTAAGACCTTGAAGCTTTTCAGAAGAGAAAGAATCAGTCCACACCTTGATGAAAATAATTTAAACATAGAAGTTATATTTTCTTGATAATCATAGGCTGCCATGCATTGATATCCTAAAAGAACTACCAACACAATCCATCAACCCACCTCTCACATCCATTCTTCCTTGGGAATGCTCATAGAATCATCTGATAACCTCCTGGTTACCATTTTCATTGGACACTAAATGACTTGACAGCTCTTCTACCATCAAAAGGGATAGTGTTAACACCATTCAACCCCCTAAATGAGACTATATTCTATGCAAAGTTAATCTACTGAAATAAAGTCACTCTTCAGAAATTCAATGATATCCAAAATAACCATATTCTTCTTGGTCACTATTTTATCTTCAGCCCATAGTACATATTAGGTACTTAATAAACATTTGTTAGCTAAAAAATAAATCACTCCTATCAAAATCAATAGACTGAGGAGCCTGGGTTTTATGATGCATTATGCCAGGATAAAAAGACTGCTTGCTTTTTTTTTTTTTTTCCCTATCTTGGACTACCTTTCACAGTAAGAGTCTGATTCCTTAATCATGCCTGATACCAAGAAAGTTGTTAGTCTGCCATCTGATCAAGAAGGAACCACAGTTCCTATATGCTAATTGGTGCTTTTATCTTATTTATGTGTGCATTATGACAAAGCATGAAATAACTCCACCTCCTAAAACTGACCAAAAAATAGATTTCAGACCTCAGCAATGAAAGCAGGTTTGGAATTCATCATAGTACGAATGCAAAAGTGCTTTCAACCCACCAAGCACTAGGTACACTATTCTAACCTTTTTTCAAGTTTCTGAAATATTTATGGGAGAATAATTTGTAGAATAATGAATATAGCTTTCCAGTGGAGCAACAAATGCACACTATATTTCTGCTATTGTTTCTTATTAAATATTTATACTTATATTTTGTGTTTGCCTCATAACTGGCCATTTACCGATGCTTAACAAGCACAGACAGTCCAGTTGAGGAAAAATAATACCAACCAAGAGTAAGCAAAAACGAACAACTGAAGAAAGGGAATTTTGTGTCTGCACTGGTTGTGCTTAAAAAGTTCATTTAACATTTTTAATACAGTCCATATTTCATAAGTTTCACATGTTGACATGTCCTGGAGAAAGATGGATGTGTTGACTTGGAGTTGTGCCTCTATCTAGTTTCATGTGTTCATCTGGCAGAGCTAATCTTTACTTCCCTTTAGCAGAACACAAAAATGTAATTCCCTAATAACTGGCATAACTGCATCATCTTCCAATATGGGCCCTGTTATTAAATCACAGACACAGACGAAACCCGAGTAGTGGGGAAGCTTGACTTCCACTTGATATCAGACCATAAATGCTTACTTACTATAACCAGAAGGAAGTAAGAGCAACAGACCTCAGTGCCTGGAATTTGGGAAGACTTCTGAATTTGCTGCAATGGAGTCTTGTTTGTGTGCAATTATATTCATGCCTGTGTTTGCATACTGCTTTGGAGTTTCCAAAGCATTTTCTTGTACAAGGCCACAGTGATGTAATCAGAGCAGGAATTGTTATTCCCTTTCTATAATGAGAAAACTTGAGTTTCAAAGAAGTTGCCCAAATGGAAAGAATTCTTTCCATAGGACTTTAAACAGTATACATTGCTTCCACATATATAGTCACATTTGATTGTATAACTGGGAGAATAATCCACCTAACCATCTACTTCCAGTCTTCAAAATGCCAACTCCAAGAACATAGGGAGGGGGTTGGCTCCAGATTAAAAACTTAAACAGACTCCTGCAAATGCTGGTTTTAAAACTTACCCAGAGCCTTGGCTTAGCTAGGAGCATTCTGGATCTGAGTGGATAAAGGCTGCAGAAATCTGAGTTGCTCTACATAAGCAAAGAAGAGGAATTTGAGGATGCTTTTGCTTCTTAGAGCGATTGGGCTACAAGTCACATTAGGGAAGGAGGGACTAGGAGAGGGAAAATGGCTGAACAATATGGTGGTGTGTGTGAGTGCCCTTTTAAGAGTAACAATGCCTAACGTTTGAAGTGTTTTTTGTTGCTGCAATGTAAACTCAAGTTTGTATGGGGATACAAAATAGTATGTGGTCGCCATTAGGGCTCATCATCAAATATTCTGCTTCACCTCCCTGCCAGGCACTTCCTAGCCTTCTTGTGGTTCACATGGAGCTATGTGACTAGTCTGGCCAATGAGCTGCAAATAAAAATGACAAGTGCTGGAACATTTTATTGCCGATGCAAGTCTTTGTAGACCTCTTTTTTCCCCCTGTCTAGCATAGAAATACTTGGGATGATGGTTCTTCCTTCATTCTAGGTCCCTGAGAGACTTAGTGGGGCAAGCTCTTCTCTCTCTGTTCCACCAAATCCGTGATGGGCTTGTCATATGAATGAGAAACTAGCTTTGCTTATTTCTAAGCCCTTGAGATTTTGGAGTCATTTGTTAAGCAGCATTAGTGGCTTGTCCTGACTGATAGGGTCTTGTTCACACACAATGTCCTGATGCAGACATTTTGCTTGTGTGCTCTCAAGGAAAGGGAATGCCCTTCATGTTAAGGTTAATCTTAATTCAAAGGTAACTCGATAACAGCAAGAAGGAAAGAAAAGAACAAAAACACAGTGAGGGCAAGAAATGGAAACTGAGTATGTCCTTGAGAGTCTAAGCATCTGGCAGTCTGCAGAAATCTTAAGAAAAGATTTAGACTTTTCACAAATTATAGATGAGTGTCTGGACAAATGTGTACTGGGTTTGAGGGGCAGAGAGACATGAGAAGCAATTTCTGACAATTCTCCCAATGCATTTTTCAAGTTAGAAAGTAGAATTTTTTTCTCCTGTATTACAGATAAGGAAATTACAAATTCAGATAAATAAAATGACTTGTATAAGGTCATATAATTACTAATAAGTGGAGACCAGATTACCAAATCCTTTGATCATGGTCTTTGAATCCACTCTTTTAAGAATTTCTCAGAATGCCAATGAACTAATAGCCTACCTACCCCCCCTTCCTCCCTCATGTAATTATAAATCATTGAGTATGTTGAAAAGCTAAGTTGGCTGAAGTGTGAATGTATCACAAGTTGATTTTCATCTTAATGGAACTGACAAATCATTGACAAAATAATTGTAAGAATACTAACACTTTAAATAAGTTTTCCAGTAATATATTTTTATTACTATTCAGTGAACTGATTTTTTTGTTGTTGTTGAATTGGCTTCTAGTGCATTTATTTATCACCACATCTGCCTGTTTCCTGAAGGGCGGCCCAACATGCCAGGCCTTAAATTTTATCTGCCATGACTAACTTTATTCACTCTCTCTGTTCCTTATTCCCCCATCTTTCATCTAGCTTCATCCCCCTCAGAAGAAAAACATCCTCCAATGCCTCTCTGTACTTGTTGCTATTCCTTGGATGGTGTGGTACTTAATCATAAGAGGTTTCCCTTTACTTTAGAAAACTATTCTTTTATCTTTGTACATACCATTTAGAAATGGGCCCCATGACTATCTTAATTACAACTGGCATACACACTACAAAGTTAGGGATCAGTTAATTATATGATTCATTTTTCAGGTAGATTTATCGTAGGTCTCCATTGTCATTGTTTAGATAACTATTATCTACAAAACAACAATTTGTCAAAGATGTTTTAAGGAGGATAAAATAAGGCCCAGCTGTATCATTCCACTTACCCATGCCATATATCTCTGTTTAATCATAATGAATTAATCAAAATGAAGTGCACATTCATTTTTGTGCAAGTAAATGGAACCTCTGAACCCTTTTTAACACAGTGTTCCTGGCAGCCACTGCCAATTTCTCAGAGTTGACTGTGGAGTGGAAGCCTATTTGCCTTCTCTGTTCTATTCATTGTTAAATTTACAAGGGCCTTGAGACATTTTGAATTATCTGGGGATGTGCAATCTTGGCTCACACTCAGATCTGATGATTTCCTAAGAGATTATTATTTAAAGATTTGCCGAATCATTCCTTTATCTACCCAATCCCATCCATAGTTCTTTCCACCTATTTATCTGTTAATCTTCTAACATATTCTGGTTCTTTCGTACTTGAAATACTTTTTATTCCCTCCACCCACTCAACTGAATTTTCTTCCAGGTCCAACAACTCCAAAGGGATTTGCATGGTAGTCTCCTAAGCTACCAAGTTATTTCTTGCCAGTGGCTAGTGATAGATTGACAGCTATCTGCTCTTAAGAGTGTTCCACCTAAATCTATGTGACCCTTTAGGGGATAAGAGAGAGCCAATCTTTCTACCTAGGGCAGCAACATGCCAGGAAGGATAGGAGGGAAGACAGAAGGAGAGAGAATTGGGAATAAATGGGCAATGAGGTTGGCTGGCTGGTTGAGGGAGGCAGAGAGAAACTGTTGCTTTTGACCACAGCTTGCCCCATTTGCAGGGTCCCTACCCCCACTTACCATAGCCTACTGCTCTGGCTGCGGAGATGAACATGTGACTTGACTCAGCCAATCAGGGTTTATTCTCCCCCCTCGTTGGTGATTGGTTCAGGATGGGCATGTGACCCAAGCTGGCCAGGTGGATGGCTTTGTGTGGGCTTTTCAAATGGGAGTTGGAGGGGTTGTGGAACCTTACTAGGTAGATCAGAAGGCTTCAAGGATGTGAGCTGGAGGAGGCAGGGTGAGCAAAGAAATGAACCCAAGGAAGGCTACCAAATGGTGACAACTAGATGAAAAGGGAGGGTCCTGGGCCATGTGATGTTCTAGGGGGAGGTTATTAGTTCTTGCAATGAATGAATGAGTCAATGCCTAAATATTTTTACAGTTGCCAGAGACCAAAATGTATACATTTTATGTGGTTGACAGAAATAAGCTACTCTAAGCTCTTGAGCAGAGTGATAAAAAGATCTAAGTGCTACATTAGGAGGCTTCATCTGGTAATGGTTTTTCAAGATGAACACACCAGTGAAATCCTTAGAACAGGGTTGAAAAATGTATAGCATGTACCCTCACCCTTTCCCTTCTGTGCCTGTGGCATATATTGCTAATCAATTAGGGCATTTTACCCACTGAGTCTGGGCTGGCCTCACCATCCTTTTCAATGCAGTGCTCCAGGCAGAGAGTGCAGATGAGCAGAGCTGGTTCACAAAATGAAACCCATTTGCTCTCCTAGGCTCAGAGGCAAGGAGGATAGTAGGAGTCTGAGCATTAATCAGATATAAGCTTCTCAAGACTGGACAGAGAGAGAGAGAGAGAGAGAGAGAGAAGGAACAGATACCTAACACTTACTGGATTCGTTGACTAGGACTGCTGCCGTAGCAAAGTACCGCAACTGAGTGGCTGAAACAAAATGTTGTTTCAGAGTTCTGGAGGCTCCAAGTGCAAAGTCAGGGTGTTGGCAGGATTGGTTCTTTTTTTTTTTTTTTAAAGATTTTTATTTATTTATTTGAGAGAGAGAGAATGAGAGATAGAGAGCGCGAGAGGGAAGATGGTCAGAGGTAGAAGCAGACTCCCTGCTGAGCAGGGAGCCCGATGTGGGACTCGATCCCGGGACTCCAGGATCATGACCTGAGCCGAAGGCAGTCGCTTAACCAGCTGAGCCACCCAGGCACCCGGCAGGATTGGTTCTGAGGGCCGTTGGGGAGACTCAGTTCTAGGCCTCTCTCCTTGGCTTGTAAATGACTGTCTTCTCTTGTGTCTCTTCAGATCAACTTCCCTTGGTGTGTGTGTGTGTGTGTGTGTATATATCTGTGCCCAAAATGTCTTCCTATACAGATACCAGTCATATTAGACTACTCTAATGACCTCATTTTAACTTGACTACCCCTATAAAGATGCAATCTCCAATAAAGTCACATTCTGAGGTACTGGGAGTTAGGACTTCAATGTATGAATTTTGGGGAGGCACAGTTCAGTGCATAACACTCACTGGTGCTTACCATGGGCCAGACATGACCTTCTGGACTGTCAGCCACTTGACCCTAAAAGCTACCTGTATGGTGGGTATTTTTCATCCCCATTTTGTAGAACAAGAAACTGAGGCTCAGAGGGACGTGTGCAGAGTCACACAGCTGGAGTTCCTGGTGGGGTCAGGATTCAGACCCAGGATTCTGATTGGTTCTTTGACATATCATAAAGAGATGGGACTTGGTTATGTATTGAACATAATGGAGGGAGAGAGAAAAAAAAACCAGAATCACCAACATCTCTGGACTGGGTTGCGGATAAATGGTGATGTCAGTCCTCCTGCTTAATATTTCAGTGGCTCCCTATTCCCTTCAGGTTAAGACCTAAATTATTTAGCAGGAAAATCAAAGCTGCTCATGATCCTAGATGCCTCATTAATTCTGTCTCTATCCACTACTCTCTTCCTGGCCTTTTTGGCCCAGCAAAACTAAACAATTTTCAATCTCCACTATGGGGAGGAGAGAGGAGACGGTGTTTGGAGGGTGTGAAGAAACTCAAAGGAGAGCAGCATGAATGCTGAAACTCATTCTTGTGTTTTACACCTGGCTACCCTTATCAGCTGTGTGACCTCAGTTAAGTTACTTACCCTCTCTGATTCTCTATCTGCCCAACTTGTAAAATAAAGTGCAACTTCTGTACACTCACAGGAATATTTGTGATGATTAAATGAGTTAAAGAATGTAGATACTTGGATCAGTATCTAGTATGTGGCAGGTGGCCATTGGCTGTGCCCATACTAGCCATTCAGTTTAGAATATTTAGAGTCCAAAGTAATAGCAGACAGCCGTGTAGAACAAGTCCCTCAGACAGGTAGAAACAGAAGACCAGGATGTTGGTGGTATTCTTGGGGGCACTCATTCTCTGTTTCTTTGCTCTGTTTCAGACTTTATTCCCACCCCCAGTATGACAAACTGCCCTCTCCTCCCTTCCTACTCCCTAGGAGACCCAGCAGGATTTATGAATTGAGCCTGAAAGTCTTAAGTATATTCCTCTTTTGTTTTAGCCATCAATAAATGGTCATTTCTAAAGGTGAGGATCTGGTTCCTTAAGGCCGATCTGCAGATATTCTAGATGACCCATACGTCTCCTGACATCACTGTATTCATAGATGGCTTCTCTAAGAAACCATTATTAATGATGTAATTAATATGAATGGGTATAGTATATATCTAGCAGGTCCTTAAGGCGAGGTGGGGATGTAGCCATTTATATTAAAGATACATTTAAGGTCTGAACCCAAGCAATAGAAAGTGCTTAACTTAGAAATCTTGCTTTGCTACATTTTAGATTTTTTAAAAAGTTGTTGTAGACCTTCTTCTTGCTTGCTTTAATGCTATACCGTTGGAGCCTCTGGGAATTGGAATAAATTAATAAGGTCCATTTTTAATGGAAGCATATAATCAACTAAATCACAGCCTTTAAAGTCACAAATTTCAAAGACCAACCAACTTAATTAATGTGTTCATTCATAGACATTGGGAAAGTTTTATTTGATTTCACTAGTTTCTCTCCCATGGACACTCATCTGCAAGAATATTTACTTATAATTTGTTGTGTAAAAAGGATCTTCCTAAGGCAGATGCCATATGTAACTACTCAGCTTACCTTTGAGGGAAAATATTGAAATAACACCCTCAAGCTGTTCTGCTGTGTGTTGAGAACTCAGAGCTAGACTTCTATCTTTGTAGTAAGTATTGAATCTTGCCTCCTACATCCAGGCTGTTCAAATATGAGATAAAATAGTTTCTTAGAATGATAGAGTCCAAAAGTTTTCTATAGATTTCATAAGATACCCTGTGGGCATCTTTTACACATGTAAATGGAGAGGTTTCTTTTCTTTTCTTTTCTTTTCTTTTTCTTTTCCTTTCTTTCTTTTTTTTTTCTTTTATTTTCTTCTTCTAGAAAATAAGCATTGTTCTTTGTGGTAGCCAAAATGTTAAATGTTTTTAATAAAAGCTTAGACTTAAGTTAGAAGGGAACGTCTTTACCCCAAAGTATAAATGATGTTGCCACTTGCTGAGTTCCAAAGCACTGAGCAGATGGGGGAATAGTGAAAACTGGGGAGTCACACACAAGGAGGGAGTATTTTTTATGCCTGTGACAAACAGATCCTCTTAAGCATGCACTGCCGAGTATCTGGCAGCCGTGTTATGCAAGCACCTGTAATGGACGGCAGAGGAAGAGAGGTGTCTGGTACTGAACCGAATAGAGCTGCTGCAGACAGAAGCTGGTACGGAGGCTCCCTCTGCCCACAGGGCATGATTATTGGCTAGTTGACAATCAGCGGTGCTCCAGATGCCCGAGGCCCAGAGGCAGTGAGACAGTAAGTGTGCGACCCGCTTTCCAAAAAACCCCAGGTACTGACCCAGCTGCAGCTCTGAGCCTTGATTAACCAGGGCTGGGGAACTGGCAGGCTGTTCCGAAGTCAGTTGACAACAGATGCTCCGTCCTCCGTCACTGCAAGTGAACACACATTTAGAGAAGGGGTGAAGTTAGTAAAGTCTCTGCCCTCAGGGATCAGGACTCTGTTCTTGTCATTATCAGTGCCTACAATGTGTTAGGCACTTACAATATGCAGGACACTTTATCTAATAGGGGTTGTGTGTACATTCGTTCCAAATCTCAAATATGTCTTCTTACTCCCATCTTGGAGAGATTAAAAAAAAAAAAAAAACCTGAAATGTAGATATTTTTTAAAGTTACTAAATGGGGGATGCCTGGGTGGCTTGGCCGGTTGGGCGTCTGCCTTCGGCTCAGGTCATGATCCCAGAGTCCTGGGATCGAGCCCCACATTGGGCTCTCTGCTTGTGGGGAGCCTGCTTCTCCCTCTCTGTCTGCTGCTCCCCCTGCTTGTGCTCTATCCCTCTCTCTCTCAAATAAATAATAAAATTAAAAAAAAATAAAGTTACTAAATGATGAAACTGGCATCACGGCTCAGGCCTGTCTTATCCTAAAATGTTAGTTCTTTCAGTGCCAGTAGTGATTTTCCTTTAAAAATGTAAGCAGCAAAACTTATTTAATATGAACTCTCATGGAGACTGGTACAGAGGCAGATAAAACCAAGACTGCTTTGATTGCAGCAGAGTGGGGAGACTCTGAAGCTTGACTTCACCTCTCCCTCCTTTCCTGATGTCCAGGTGACCACAGATCCATCACCCCAGCAAACTACAGCCTCTCCAGGTGTGCCGCCCACACCAGCTGCATCGGCATCACCTGGGAACTTGTGAAAAATGCACGTTCTCCGACCGCACCCCAGACAGACTGAATAAAAAACTCTAGGGCTAGAGCCTGGGAATCTGAGTTTACCAAGGCCCCCCACCCTGCCCCCAGGCGATGCTGATGTGTGCCCAGGTGTGAGAACCACTGATCTAGAGTTTCCAAAATAAATTCTGATAACAGCTCAGCTCCATCCTACCTTTTGATACTTGTGTTTCTTCCTGTTGATGCTGAGGCTTTCACTGCAAGGTCCAGAATGGTGAATTAGACCCAGTCTTGCATTTCTTATTTTTAAGAAATTCAAGGAACGGGTCCTATTTACTCAATATTGAAGGACAAATACTGACATTATTAACCCCATAATAAAGTTAAATATTTCTCTTGGTCACTTATAGTTAAGAATTAAAAAACACATTCATTTGAGGAAAGTAGAAACTATTAACTGGATTCCATGCATCAGAGATGCTTTTGACTGTCAGTCGAAGCATCTTGTGTGCGATGTGTGGTGTGTGTGTGAGTGTGTGAGTGTGTGTGTTACCACTGAGAAAAGAAAAAAAAATGCTACCGAATAAATTATGTCCCACCACTAATTATAAAAGGCATCCCAGCTTCCAAGATATTAAAATGCAAAAAAAAAAAAAAGAAAGCGAATACCTTACAGATCAGTGAAATATGGTGTGTCAGAAATCAAAGTTAAATAAGCTTTGGAAAATCCCTCACTTTGGGTCTATTAACCAGTGTGGTCAGGTGTCTGCTGAAGCGGGACTGTTCTGTTCTAGTCAATTTAAAACAAAACAAAGAAATGGTCTTTTCTTATTCATGACAGTTTTATCACTCCCATAATTTTGATTACCATTGATACGCTGGTGAACCTGCTCTCTGGTTATATTCTCTAAGTTGGATTTTCACTGCAGTCTCGAAATCAACATGCTCCACACCAGACTTATGGTCCCCTTTTCCATTTATATTGTTGGCTTTGCTGTTTTTGTTCTTACTGTTTCCATACTGTTTGCATCCTCTTTCTCTGGCCCCTACAGTTCCATTATTTGAGAGGAGACTACAAAGTAGCTAATACCTCCAGGTTAAAATCCGTGTTATTGCTGAAGATGTTTCAAAGTGAGGTGGTGTGATAAAAGGATATTGATGGTGAAAGGCCTGACCCTGGTTACAGGTCCAGTGTGATTTTGAGAAGCAGAAAGAATAAGCAGAAAGAAACCTCCCTGAAAAACAATGATCATTCCCTACACTTTGCATTGTCTTTTCTGGCCTTTTCTATCCTTGGAAGTGCTCATTATGTGTAGTAGATGATTATCTGTCTATCATCTATACACACACATGTGCGCACACACATACACACACACACACATTTTTTTCTTGTAGTTCGGCCGTGTCACCATGAAGACCTTCATGAAGTTAGTACAACTATTTTTGAAGGATTTATTTTTCTTGCTCTCTTTTCAGAGTCATCATTTTGTCAGCAGCTCCTACTCAGTTTGGGGTGTTACCTGTGTGTTTGGTATGGGGTAGATGCTCCCCAGTAATTAATACAATTTTCAGTGAGTCTCCTAAGCTTTGGAATTGTTTCCCTGAAGAATGGGTTCTATTTAGAATCCAAGAACATTAGGCAGTCGTTGTCACACTTTGAACATTTTCTTTCTTTGCTGAAAAATAATTAATTTCTGTAAACCAATAAAAAGAAATCAAAAGAAAATAAGAGACAGTAATGCTTTATAGATTTATGTCCTGACACTGTAAGTTCTATAGTCTCGGAGGTGTTCATGGATGGGCTGTGCAAACCCGAAGGGCTGAAGCTGGTTTGAAAACTTTTTCATTTTTCTGTAAAAATCCAAACTTGGAGTGGAAAGAGCTTACTGATGTCAACATTTAGGAAGCAATGTTCTCTTTATATAGACACTTAATGTCTTGGGTTTCATTTTTGGTTCAGGGGGAAATTAAATTCCCTTGCAATTGCACTATCTGTCTACCCAAGAAATTTTATCTCCACATAGTTTTTATTTGCTATTTGTCCTCTGGGTAAAATATCACAGATCCAAAGGGTTGGAAGTGCATTTTAGAGGTCTTTGGGTTCATCCTGCTCTTCGTTGCAGGTCAGTAGTTAAATTATTTGTGACCCAGAAGTCCCCTATATTCTAATATCCAAGGACTCTTAAGAAAAGCAAAAAGGGGGCGGACTCCTGAGCATGCATGTGGTATTATTCTGCAATCTTATTCTTTGGTTAAAAGAATTGTTTTAGCACCTGAATTCCTTTGCATGTCAAGTACATAGAACCCCACAAGTAACTTGCAGTAGGTATTTGAGTGTGTCCAACCTGGTCATTCACTTAGACTGTAAGCCATTCTGCAGAGAATGTGTGTGTGTGTGTGTGTGTGTGTGTGTGTGTGTGCGTGCATGCATGCACGTGTGTACTCAAATTCTGCATTTTTCTTCTTATAGAGACAGGTTGGTAGCGGGGATCCCACGATAAGCAAGAATTCCAGAAAGCCTGGGTTCACATCTCAATTCCACTACCATAATATTCGGTAGGCTGTAGTATTACTCAGAATATTCACTCTTCCTTCCCAAGCTTCCCTCCCTGCATGCCTTCCTTGTAGGGGGTTCTGTTCTCCCACCCCATTCCTGCCATCCTTGGCCACATGACTGGTCAATGACCCGTGAGCAGAAATGATGCATGTTATTTCCAAGTGGAAAATTTCAGAGTCAGTGTGTGCCTCATTTTGATCTATTCCCCCCCTGCCGTCAGACCAGTGATGTCTTAGAGAGGGGATGCTCTATCGATTTGGAGTCCCAGCGAGAAGAGTATGGAGCCAAACTAAAGGGGACCTGAGATGGACGTGCTCCAAGAGGGGAAAAGTGCCTTTAGTGCAGTGTAACTTAACCTGCCTCGAACAGTAATGTTTAGTGTTGTCTGACTCCCAAGCAGTCTCTAAGAATTTGGAGGGGGTGAGGAGTGCCAATTCACATCTGCAAGCCCACCCTCGCCCCACTAGCACCTACTGTATTGCCTTATACCTACTGGCTGCTGGATAAACACCTGATGAGCTATATTAAAATTGCTCTGGATAGTCTTGGACCAGACATTTCAGTTCCCAAGCGCCGCATTTTCCAAAAGGTGGCTGAGATTTTAAGAGTTCTACAAGTTTATTTTAGGTGGTCCTCAGTGTGTAACATCAGTTGCATTGTGAGAAAGTTATTCTCTTTCCAGTTCTCTTTTAATGCATTTTATGGCATTCAAAGTGAATAAACAAGGGCACCTGGCTGGCTCATTCAGTAGGGCATGCAACTCTTGATCTCAGGGTCATGAGTTCAGGTCCCATGTTGGAGGTAGAGGTTACTTAAAAAAAAGAACAAGCCAAAAAAAGCTCATATCCACAGATGTTAGCAAATAACAATAATAACTAGAATATAATGATTGATTTGTACATATTTGCACATGTATGTGCAGTAGCTTCCCATTGATGCTAGTAGTTGCTTTTATATATTAAAAAATAGGGTTTAATGTAAAAAGTGAGATAAAGAAAAATATCAAGTAAATAATAGTATAGGTAGCAAGGTGATATGGCAAAAATTAAAGGTATAGCAAATGATCGGAATTTGAAAAAACCCTGCTGTAGGCCTCTTTGTATCCTACAAACTTTGTTACAAAAGCCAAAATAGAGAAAGTGTGACTGGGCTTTTTGGATGGTAAAATAATAGACAGCTGTAGAGAATCATCACTGTGGTCATTGCCGATGGGATTCATGGTTCCCATCCAGGTTCTTTTCCCTCCATCCAGTCCTATGGCCAAATCACTGAAGTAGTTTTCCATATTATCAGTTTCTTCCAAGTGGAGAGCAAGGGCGGTGATTATATTCACTTTCACCATCTGATTTAAAGTTTTTAACCATCTACACCCACTTCCTGCGCTATTAGAGAAATTACTGGATCCCTTGGCGTGAGAGAAAAGAATGATTAGCAATTTGATGGGGTTTTAAATAGGAAGTATGAAGTCTGGGCGGTGGGAAGTTGAAAATTCTTGAGAACAGACACTTGCTTGCCTCTATCTGTTTATTGTCCAGATTTTGTCTGACTCCCCTGGTTATTTGTGTCTCTGACCCTTCAAGACCATGAACTTTCTGAGGACAGCACCCGGGTCCAGTTTGCTGGACTGTTCCCTTGTCACTTAATGAATGTTTCGTCTGTTGAAGCCAGGCCTTGTTCCAACAGCCATTCATTCATTAGCGGCTTTCAATTAAGGCGTGCTGATGCATTCCATTATAGGTGCCAATACGTTCATTTTTATTATTAATAATAATGGTTGGGACAACATTTGTAGCAGCTACAAATTGCAGAATATGAACCAGGAGCTCTGCTAGACATTTTATGTCTCTAGGGACTCCAACTTACACGGACCTAGCAAGATGGATGACATTATCTTTAATGAGGACATGGAAACTTGAGAATAGTTTGTCAACTTGTCAATTGATATAAGATGTAGGAACCAAATACAGGTCTGCCTGAGTCCCAAAACCAGAAGTTTCTTCTACCTACTACAGCCATGTTGATAATGAAAGAGGGAGAGGGAGGGAGGGAGGTAGAGAGATCAGCTATAACCCTCCAAATCCAGCCTTATGTATTTGTCACCTACTTCTTTCCCTGTGATGGTTAATTTTTTCAGTGCTTTAGACAGCATTCCTTAACACCGTTGTTCCAGATTGCTGAAGCTGACAGCATTAATTTCCTTACTTAATCTCTGCAAGTTTTAACAAACTGTTAATGTGATGTTGGGTGGGTGTGTTTTTTCCTTCTGGACATAGTTAACGTTTACCCTTATTCACCTGAAGGCAAAGGGTGACACTGCAGGCGCGCCTGGGTGGCTCAGTCGGTTAAGCTTCTGCCTTCAGCTCAGGTCATGATCTTGGGGTGCTGGGATCGAGCCCCACATCGGGCTCCCTGCTCAGCAGGGAGCTTGCTTCTCCGTCTGCTGCGCCCCCTGCTTTTACTCTCTCTCTGTCAATAAATAAATAAATAAATAAATAAATAAATAAATAAATAAATAAAATCTTCTTTGAAAAAAAGCGACACTGCATGGAAGTGCAGTCTGTCTTAAACGTAGCATCTCAGCAAGATCCCCTGGCCCACAACAGAGTAAAGGCTAAGCCAGCCCATGGCTGGTGTGTTTGTCTGGTACCATTATAGACCACTCAATGGACAGCAAGGTCTGCTCTGTGATGAATGTCTTCAACATATCCCACCTCCTTTTTCTTGCTTTTCTTCCCAGCAACTTGATTTTCTGAGAAGCAGCTGGGGTTGGACCTGTTTGCCATTTGCATTTTGACTCTGCTTCATGTTAGCCTGAAAAGGAGAATCTTCTGTGTTGCTTACTTGGAATTTTCTGTTATACTGGTGTGAATTTGCCAGGTGGACAAGATAGATCATGTTTCTTTACTTCCTCTATATAAGATGAAATGTTCTCCACATCCATAAGGTATTCAGTTGGTGATTGGGGCTCTCCTAGTGACGCCTCCCATTCCAATTTCATACAAAATTAGTGGCCTTTGGCCGAGCAAAACTCTCAGAGAGGTCCTGCAAACCTTCATATTTTTAATAATAGAATTTTGTAATTGGATGTATTTCAGACAAGGTCTTTTGATGGTAAGGAACAGGATCTCTCTAAATATAGCTCAGTTAGAAGAGGGTCTATCGTAAGGAGACAGGAATAATCTCTTCAAAATCCAAAGACTGAAAGTGAAGTCTAGTGGGCTTTGTAAGGTTTAGTTTGCGCGTTCTCAAACTCCGCTCCACCCTGCCATCTCTCAATCTCTGTCTTTCTCTGCCCCAACTGTGTCTTTTTCCCTGTGTGTGTGTGTGTGTGTGTGTGTGTGTGTGTGTGTGTGTGTCTGTCCCCCTCATGGTCTTTTGTGTCTGTATATTCCTGCTCACCTGCCTGATTCCTCTCAGCTCATCTCGTTCTCGTTACTCACAATACTTGTACCTTGAGCATTCTAGTACATGAGGGGCTGGCTCCTGCTTTGGCTCTGAACTACATCATCTTTCACTTTAGAGCTCACCAAAGGCTGACTGCTTCACCTGGAGCTCCTCGATGCCATTCTCAGGACCTCACCATCTGCAGAATGAATTGCCTTTGAATCAGCTATAGGACCCTGTTTCAGCATGTGTGGTCAGTTGGGTGGAGTTAGTCCCAAAGCAAGGACTGTTGAGGAAGCATGACTTCTCCCAAGGAAGCTTCCTTCTCCTAAGGAAGTTTAGTTTCTTGTTTTAAATTTTTGAGTGCAGTAAGAAAGGTGGTAGAGGGGCACCTGGGTGGCTAAGTTGGTTAAGCATCTCACTCTTGATTTTGACTCAGGTCACGTTCTCAGGGTCCTAGGATCAAGCCCTGCACTGGGCTCCGTTCTCAGCGTGGAGTCTGAGATTCTCTCTCTCCCTCTGCCCGTCCCCACCCCAATCGCACTTTCTCTGTTTCTCTCTAAATAAATAAAATCTTAAAAAAAAAGAAAGGTCATAGAGGACCAATTCATGCAGTTCATCTAAAAGTGCTATCAAGTTATCAAAGCACAAGATAAAAAAGCCTTTCCATATCCCTGTGCTTTACCTTTTCAGTAATTACCTGAATCATTGATAATTACCTGAATCATTGAAAGTTCTTTTTCATAAACCTCAGCTCTTATAGCTGGGTGATATAGAGGTGCCTTGTAAGTATGGATAGCCAACAAATAATGCTGAGCTCATAGAACAGAACCCCAAAGCAAATAGATCCATGTGGCCAAAGTCACTTTCTGCCACAGAATCTTCAACTCCTTTTCTCAGATCTGTATACAAGGTGAAAACAGAAAATTACGAGCCTGATCCTCCAATATGGCACTGGCCTGAGAGGACCAGGCCTGCACTTTATTAATGTGCAAACTAACATATAGTCTCAGTGATATTTCTAATGAATGAGAACATTTGCATTTACCATAGTGACCAAACTGAGTGTATCTTTGTGTGAGAATTTTCTTTCCAGATACCTAAATATCATAACTACTGACAAAAGCTATGCTTAATATTGCAGGGCCAGTGGAACGGACTGCATGAGGGAAAATTTAGATAGTCTGATAGGATCAACTATCACAGATAGAGAGCTGACCCAGAGGATAGCTTTAGAGAGAACATGGTAATTAAACCAAGAGTTGTGATATCTTCCACTAATATCCAAAACACAGCTCTTGATATGGTTTCTGTCCTTGTGGATAATGCTGGCTGGCTGGCTGCCTGGCTGGCGGGAGGGAGGGAGGGAGGGATGTATGGATGGATAGATGATAGAGAGAAATATGGAGAGGTAGACAATCTCTGTCTCTTCTGGTCCTCAATCCAGCTGTCTATGATCGGTGTATCTTTCTTCTTATTGTCTGTCTCCATCTCCTCCTCCTTACTCCTGCCAAGTAACCCTCCCACCCTTCATTGCTGCTTATTCTGTCACAGCCAGCATTGGTCATTTCAACACAATTTAATAAGTTGCCTCGACTTCTAAGAGGCCATTTGATGTGTGTTTGCAGATCCCCCGTCCACAGGGGAGGCTGCTCATGTAAAGAGGGCGACTCAGGCCCATTGAGATGCCCCAGATGGCGCTGCGCCCTGGGTGACTCTGAGTCAAGCTCATGAATTGGCTGGAGCAGAAGATTGCTTTTGCTCCAACACAGGTAGTGGCTTGTTCTCCAAATCGGAGAGCTCTTTCCTGAATCTGTGCCCCTGTCCTCTCTTATCTCGAGCCTGGGGATCTATCTAATATTTCTGTTCACATCCCACTGTCCATCCCCACTAGCAGTACTCCCAAGGATACCCCAAGACAAAAAGTATTTCTGGAATCTGGTTCCAAATACTGGCCCTATTTGGGGTCCTAAATGCAATTTCATGAAACTTTAAACTGACACCTTAGATTGCACTAAAATATTTATGAATTAACTAAGGATTATTTTTTTGTGAAAAAAGAAAAGAAAAAGAAAAAAAAAACAGGCAATTACAACCATATTGCATCAGTTTAGATGAAGTTCCCCTTACTTCATTTTTTTTCTCGTATCCTTAAAAGCCGTTTTCCCTGGGTTTGTAATTTTATTTTGTTTATCAGTGAAGGTAGTAGACCAGAATAAGAAGTGTCAGGTTTAATTCTCTGCTGCAGTTCTCAAAATAGATGTTTCATAAGTAACATGTGGCTCGCTCAGCTAAAATTAAATGTCTCAGTGTTTCCAAATGTTTTCCATCTAGAATTTGCAACACACACCCTTCCAGCACTAACAAAGACTCTGGAAATTCCCACTTAAAAATGTCAGTGTATTTCACAACTTTTCACCAGCTTTAAATGTTGGCCGTAGATAAAATTAAAACAAACAAATAAAACAGACCTTAGAATGATCTAATGTCACACACACACAAAAAAAGCAAAACAAAAACATAGACAAAACAAAAACACCTGGTCCTCTCATCCGTAGACGTTCAGTATATCATATATCACATATCATATATCATATATCAAAGAATATGATATATATCAGTAAAATTGTTTACTTCTATGACATTCTAGGACTGAAAGAACAAGTCCAAACCTCCAAGATTATATATCCCAGTGGTTCCTCATTTCTCAAATCCCCTGGTAGCTTTAAAGAAAATATAGAATCAGGCTTCCTCCCCCAAATATCTTGATCTAGTAAACATGGAATGGGAGTCAGGGAGTGGAAGAACCAACTGGTTTACCCAGTTCCTCTGCCTCCATCATTAGTTGTTCAAAATCTCTGTTTCCCTGCTGGATAAGCAAGGGTTTGTAAAGCAATCTACCCATTCCTCTGATGGCTTCTACAAGACAACTGTATGAGACTGATAAGGAAAAGAATCTGTGTTCAGAATATTAAAGAAGAAGAAGGAGGAAATGAAGGAGGGGGAGGAGGGGAGGAGATCCAGATTTGTAGATCCCCAACAGTACCAGTAAAGTTTTATGAAAAGAAGGAGGATGGAGAAGGAAATAAAAGATGATTATGGAGCCCCGTGAGAATATGCACACGTGGACTGCGTTTCAAGGAAAGAGGGATGAGCTCTGTTGGTGGTGAGCACTATGGAGCCATAAGGCGGGTCGAAATCCCAGCTCTGCCATTTGTCAGATGCGTGACTTTGGGCAATTTGCTTAAACTCCCTGGGATCAGTATTCCCATCTGTAAAATGAGGATCATCATCGCACTTATCCTCCTGTGCAATGTTGAGATGGTGTGTCTAAAGCATTTAGAACAGGGCTTGGACATAATTGACACTATGTAAGTGCAGTTATAGTGGTCGTGTTACAGAAAAGGGCTTGGTGAATGGTAGACATCGATGGAAGAGTTGTGACAAATGGGCAGGGAATTGAGGCGAGATTTAAAATAAAATACATTCGGTGAAAGGAAGTGCAGAAAGGGTGCTCCACCCCGGAGGGGAGGGCGGCTGACAACCCATCCGGAGGGAAATCACTATGGTAACAGCGGCCATGGCAACGGCAGCAGCAGCACACCTGCGGGGAGTACCATGTGCCAGGAGCTGAGCTTTCCACACATTTGCTTACTGAGTGCTGACCACACCTGGTGAAGGGGGGACCGGCGGGGGGGCGGGGATGTCGGGAGCCGTTCCTGGTTGACACATAGGGAGATGAAAGCTGAGAACAGACTTGCCGGGCTGAGGCAACAATTAGAGAGTAAAGTGGAAATTCGAACCCAGGTTGGCTGCTTCCAAAAGCCCGCTTCCTGTCTATAAGCTATAGCAGAAAACATGGGTGTTGATTGGGTCATGGCCCTGCACAGACTAAAACCTGATGTTTCCTCCCACTGCATTTAAGAAAATGACCAAATCTCTAATACGACTTCCTTGGCCCCGCAGGTTCCCATCTTCATTCCCTTGTGTTCTGTATCCCAGATTCCCTGAGGCCCTTTCAGACCTCCTCCTGCCCTCTGTGTCTGTCTGAGCAAGTCGGCTCCCCTTGTTGTATGTACTCACTGCACCACGTGTCCCTCCCTTTATAGCAGTTAGCACAGTTACAATTTTATTTTGGTGTTGGGATTTTTTAAATTAGTATCTGGAACCCTGCTGAGCCACAGGTTCCACATGGACAAAGGACCATGTCTGCTTTTGCTCAGGGTTGTCTCTCCGATGCTTATTCCATGCCTGATACTTAGTAGCTATTTAATAAAAATGAATTGAATGAATAAATTCTATGTCATGCTCATGACCTGCCACTTCATCGCCAAATCATACATAATAATTGAGGTTGAAGCCAATGCCATTAAGAATGCTCACAGCCTATTATGTAGCTTGAACCCATGACCAACCCATTGGCATCCAGCTCCGTATCCAGCTGTGATCCCTGACCATCCTGAGGATTTTGGGGGTCAGGAGAGAAGTGAGGGTAAAGGTTGGAGAATGTGAGGGTGTAGTGATTGCACCCCAGCCCCCAAGGTTTCAGCTTGTTATATGACTGCAGTAGGAAGCATTTGGAATCCGCTCTATCAATTATTTAAAACTCATAATTCAGTCCATATTAAAGATTTATTGCAACAAACTGAAAAACAAAATACAGACACAAAGAAAACAGGAAACAGGGGTTCTGCCATCAAAGTTACACAGTATATATAAATTGCTCATGTCAATGAGAGTAACATGAAGAGAAATAGGCTATTAAAGAAAAAACAAGGATTCCTGGAAGAGATTTTCAGCTGTGTGTGTGTGTGTGTGTGTGTGTGTGTGTGTGTGTGTGTACATGTGTGCTGTCCTGTGTATGTTTTTGGATTTCCTTGCATTCCTTTTTCTCTTTGGTGGCAGGCACTTTCTCCTGCCCCAGGAATTGATTCTGTCTTGTGTTCAGAGTTCTCACCAAGACTGGAAGCATTACATTTTTTCAATCTTCCAGCAGTGGCCTGTGGCCATTTGTCGGCCTGTCAGGAGCACTTGCTTGCTCTGTCTTGGGCGCATCGAGTTTGTTTGGAGGCAGAGACACCTGGTCGTAAATCCCCGCTCCATCTCCAACCAGCTCTAAGAACTTGGGCACACGTACTGAACACCGTGAGCCTCCTTTCCCTCATCTGTAGAGTGGGGAGAGTAAAAATACACACCTCACTGAGTGTTGTGTGGAAGGGGATCTACAAATTGCCTGGCACATGGGAGTGTTCTGTGGGGTTCTTTCATTCTGTGCAACTGATACCTAAATGCCTCTGGTTGTGCTCCACTTGTATATGAATAAATTACAACATACTTCTATATTTGAGGTATATCCACCATTTAATTGAAATAGGGAACCAAAGGCAGGCACTGGCATCTTGTAAGTAAATGATACCAGCAATGGGGGAGGTTTCTTTGCTTTTGTTCAAAAGATCCAGGCATGTGAATTATGTTTAACCTTAATAGTTGGGTGTGACCTTGGAAAAGGTTATTTAAGTCCTTTGTGCTTCCATTTCCTTATTTATAAAAGAGGGATACTTATCATACCAATTTATTAGGGTTATGCGGAAGATCCAGTCAGTTAATATTTATACAATTATTAGACTAGTCCCCGGTGCACAGAAGGTTGGTAGGAGTTACTTTTTCTTTTGTTGTTATTATTGATGCTGTTGATGTTGTTAGAACAAGGCTGTGTAGCGAATTGAAACATACCAGTGGATAATTCATTTCTTGTTTCAGCAGGTTCAAACGTCTCATTATAAAATAGACACTCAACGTGTCTATTTCTGTCCAGCTCCTTCACCAATATGTCATCATCTTCCCCCAGAATGACCACAAAATCCTCTGTGGCTCTTTCTATAATGACTCCTTTCTACCCATGTCCCCCTTAAGGAGAGGAATCTTTTCAAACACAAATCTGATCATGTTGTCACTACTTGCTCTCAATCTTAAAACTCACCATTGGTTCCCCATTGCAGTGAAAACGAAAGCGAACTCCTCTTCATGGCCTTACGTGGCCTGGCCCCTGTGCATCTCTATACACACATGTGCTCCTCCCTCTTACTCATTATTTGGAGCCGCTTTGGCCCTCTTCCAGTCCTACCAACATGCTAAGCATCATGGTACACACTGTGCCCTCTGCCTGGAATGCTGTCCTCTCTTTGCCTCACCGGGCTAACAGTGCTGTGCATTCTTCAGGTCTCAGAATCAGTACCACTTTCTCCATGATGCCTTAAGTCCGTGTGTAAACGGGGATCCTCTGTCTACTCTAAGATCCTCTCCTCTTCATTCATAGCGTACGGTACAGTTGGTAAAAAACAAAACAAAACAAAAAAGCCTTGTGTTTTTTCTTGTTGATTTCTGCTTTCCTTGACAGCATGTGAGCTGCATGAGACAGTGTCTTGGTCACTGCAGTATCCCCAGCACCTTGCACATGATAGGTGCGAGGGAAATATTTGCCTATTGCATGGATGCAATTTAAGAGGTTCAAGTAAGGTTCATTAGAACCAGGAAGACTTCCTGACATCCCTCCCACCCTCCTATATCGTGTAAAGCTGGGTGTTACGTTCTCAGCGTGGTCACTGTATGCTCCCAAGTTGTGCTCACCTCCCTGTATAGTAAATGATCTATTGACAGTCTCCTCATTAGGCTGTCTCATTCATTTCTCCCATCTCAGTGTCTAGGTATTTGATAGACATGTCTAGCAGGAAAAAAAAAAAAAAAACGAGAGAGAGAGAGAGAGAGAGAGAAGAAGGAAGGTAGGGAGGAAAGGTCAGTCTTTAATCCAGTGGGAGGGAAATCACTTCTCGACCACTAAGTCCATCCCTCTCTCTGGGCACATTTTAGCAACATGGCAAGTCAAGAGAAGTTACATCCTAGAAATGCCCCATCTGGTGGGGTGCAGTCAAGAGACTAAACAGGACATTTCTACTGCAGCCAGAGAAGACAGTAACCAGAGCCCAAGCCATCAAAATGGCACCTGGCATGGACTGTGACCCTTCGACTGTAATCCCTGACCCAGGATAACAGCAAGTCCCTATCTATTTAAGCAAATCCAGAGAAGGCTCTTGTTTATGTAATGGAATGCTCAACTCCTCGATTATTCTGTGAAAGGCTGCGGGGGAAAAAATAGACATTTTTGCAAAATCTGTTTCTAGCAATCTCCAATAAACTAAAACAGTTGAGCTTACAGAATTTTCTGTTGTTTCTGCAAAGAGATAATTTGTTACATGGAAGCTCATTTGCTTATTTGGAGTAAACACTGCCTCATACCCAGTAGAGATTAACACTCATGGTTGAGATGGATTGAGAAGGAAGAGACATAATACTTCACTGTTATATTTACTGTGTTAAATATAGAGTGGGAATTGATGAAAAATGTGCTGGAATTCCCCGTGTGAGCCTAAGTGATGAACTGGGGTTTATTTGCCATCTGGCTTTTAAGCAGGGATTTTTTTTCATGTCAGAAAAATGGCACCTTCAGAACTATCGCATTACAGACATCTGTTTATCAGACCTTTGCCTGAATGAATTATTCAGAATATGCTTAAGGTTGTACTTTACCTGACATATGGAAATATAAAGTTGCATACTCAATGTCGGCATATATCTGTCTACATAAAATCAGGTGTCATCCTCAACCCAGAGACTGCAACTTGGTAGGTGGCGCTTTTAGTACTCGGGATATTAATTGCTCTGCTCTGTGTGGTTCTTGATGTCTCGATTTTTGGAAATCAATCTGTGGAATTCGATGTCACTCCCGTTTTCTGTATCATTGCTGCTTCTTGCACTTACAATAGTAGAAAAGTAGTCTTAGTTAATACGGATTTCACGGTAAGACTCTGTTGGTATTTCTGTGTTTGTCAAACAAATGGAATTCTGCATTATCCGGAGGGAAGCCTTCCTGGACATAAGGAGAAGACCCCGGAAGTGGTTTCTATGCAAGTCAGGCTGCACAAGAACCCCTGAGCCCACCTCACTATCAGGGTACTGTAGCAAAAATGAGCACCAAATGTAGGCTTCAGCCCTGCCCAGCAGATTGCACACTAGTTTGCATTCATTCACTGCTTCCTTCATCAGACATTGGCTGAGAGCACCTACTGTGTGCCAGATATTGAAGATGTAGATTCTACTTCATACTGGCATGGAGTTTACAGGGGAGCAGGGCAGAGGGACACAAAGAAAAGAACCACCGTGATTAATATATAACTTCAAACTACGATGATAGCTTTTACAAAAGAGAAGTGGGTCTGTGAGAGTCTGTGTTGAAAGATCCTGGCCCAGGAGTTCAAGGAGGACTTCTCGGAGGAGGTGATTTTGAAACAGTCATGAAATGGGTGAACAAGGATGTCCTCTGCCAAAGAAGGGAAGAAGGAGGTTTTCTGATGGGAGGGAAGCCGTATGTCAATATCTGGGTGCCAGAGGGGTCATGCAGCATTTCATGAAATATTGAGGCCAGTTTGGCTGGAGCCCAGAGAGCTCAGGGGAGAGAAGGTTTGCTGCATCTGGAGAGGTCAGCAGGCCCAGGCGCCAAGGCACTGGTTGGGGTAAGGAGGCTGGTGCTTACAGAGCAAGGGGCTCGGTTCTAACACAGGTGGATAACACGATCCCATTCTAACTTCAAAACATCGCTGAGGTCTACCCTCATTTCTTATTTGTCTTTGAATTCCTTAACATCTTGTGGTCAGTGAATGATACATGATGCGAGAGAAGCACTTTGAGGAGAGGTGAGGTCCATGTGAGTTCCAGAAAGAGACCCCACAGTGACTCACCCCAAAGCAGGTGGGAAGTTTCCATCAACTTCTAGAAATGTCTTTCGGGGCATTCCTTCAGATACCCTGGTGTTATCTTTAACTAAGGCACAAATAAAGAGATGCCGTTTAGAAGGTTTTGAGGCGAGCAGAGCAACCACAGATGAGAGATGAAGAACGTGGGAAAGAAAAGGAAGGAAGAGAGGCGCCATGTTTTTGGGTACTGCTAAACCAGAGAAGCAAAGAGATGTGCACCCCCAACAGTTGGACTGTGCACTAATGGAACTCAGTGTTTGGAGAGGGTAGTGGAAGCTGGAAGTGAGCAGCTTCTGGATCGAGCCACGCATGGAAGGTGTTTGTTATTCAAGGAGGCTGGGACCATTTGGAGACACATCCCTTCATCCACTGTCTGAGTGTCAGGGAGCGACCACATTCTCACAAAATACACCCTGTAAAGGCCCCAACCTAAGGCAGCACAGGGACAAGGTGCCCTCGGGGGCTTAGAGCAGAAAGTGGGATGTCTTTTATTTTTTAAATTTTTATTGTTATGTTAATCACCATACATTACATCATTAGTTTGGGATGTAGTGTTCCATGATTCATTGAGAAAGTGGGATGTCTTTATTGGCCTCCTCCCCACCTGGCGGTGCAGATCTTTCTTGCATAATTTTTTTAATGGCTTAAATGAGGTATAATTGATATATGAAAAAAACATTGGACATATTTAATGCATATGGAATGATGCATTTGAACATATGTATTCACTCATGATAGTGTCACTGTACTCAAGGTAATGACATATCTATCCCCTCTAAAAGTTTCCTTGTGCCTTTTGGGGTTTTTTTTCCCTATTTTTTATTTTTATAAGAACACTTAACGTGAGATCTGCCCTCTTAACAAAATTTTAAGTGTCTGTTGTTAATTACAGGCGCAATGTTGTATGGCAGAACTCTAGAACTCACTCATCTAGCATAACTGAAACTTTACCCATTGAACAACTCCCCGTGTCTCCCTCCCTTCAACGCCTGGCAACCACTATTTGTTCTGTGCCAGAGTTTGAATGTTTGAGACACCTCGTGTAAGTGGGATCACACCGTATGTGCCCCTCTGTGTCCGCCTTATTTCACATAGCCTAATGTCCTCCCGGTTCATCTGTGTTGTACAAATGGCAGGATTACCTTCTTTTTATTTATTTTCTTAAGTTTTCATTTTAATTAAATTTAATTAATTTAATTCCAGTTAGGGAACATAGAGTGTTATATTAGTTTCAGGGGACGCAACAGGATTGCCTTCTTTTTAAAGGCTGACTAATATTCCATTATAGAAATAGTGCGCATTTCTTCATTCCTTTATTTCCCAGTAATTTTTTAAAGTCAAGATGAAAGCTGTGCGTGTGTGCGCGCGTGTTTAAGCACCATCCTGACACACTGCATGCATTATGCATAAATGTGTGTGTCCTAGAATATTGTTTCCAGGACTTTGGCTGTTGAACCTTGTTCTCTGTGAGTCTGGAGTGGTAAGTTTATGAAATGCATCCATCTTAGACCCGACTACTGTGTGGGGAAGCATCTTTTTTCACCGCCCCCCCCAGGTTCTCCTTGCTTCTCTCTTCTCAGGGACCTTCTGCTTTGCACCTGTTGGGAAGGCCAGCTCGCCCGCTGGAGGCCACTCATTCTGCAGGAAACTTAAACGGATGGAGTCCAAGTGTAATTTTGTTAGAGAAGAATTGTTTTGTCCTGGGTTTGGTGAGGTTTCTCTCTATTACACTTTCCTACAAATTCCCTGGTTCCCAATTCCCTCAGACAACAAAACTACAATTTGCTGGGTAAACAAAAACAGTAGGGATGGAACTTCCCTGGCAGCCAGTCTGTCAGAGGCGCTGTGCTTGTTAGCATGGTAAAAGAGTTAGAGGCTTCCTTCAAGTTGTACAAAATTGAATTACTTAATAAACTTGGTGTAACTTTCTTCCCTGGGAGTCAGTGCGGTTAAAAAAAAAAATCCAATAAGGCTATTTTGCAGCATTAGCATTTTTGCATTTGGGCAGGGTGTTCAAGCTCTATTTGTTCATCCCTTTTTTGCTAAATAGCAACTGTTCCTTAGCCATTGCTTCCTAGCTAACAGATGTGACTGTAGCCAGAAAAGAGAAGTTGTCTGGTTGCCCTTTCAAATCCGATCACGAGTGTATTGAACGTTCTATTTATTCAGATTTTTCCTCCTTTAAGAACACTCCTCCCCCACGCTCCCAAAAGGAGAAGAAAGGCAGACAGCAGGTGAACCGTACGCACTAGGAAAGTGTTTCGCAAATGCCGGAGGCGAGTTCACACACCTCGGGTGGGGGTGCTATCTGCAGCAGGCAGAGGGAGCCAGCTGCCACCTGAGAAGCATGCTGTTTCCACATCAGGTTATTAATAGCTGAGGGCTATCTGCTTTTACCTAGAAGTGGAGTCAGTGTCCACACGCTGTCTCTGAATGACACTGATGGTTCCAAGATGAACTTTGTCGGGAGCCAGGCTGCAGGGTTCCTCGGCGACATTCTGGAGAAATCCTGTGCCTTCTGCTTGTCGGGCAAACTGCCCCATAGAATCAGCAACAGTGAGCAATACTCCACCTGCTACTTCATCTTGGATGGAACACATCATCCTATCATTTCTTTGAAATGCCCCACTTAGGACTGCAAGTGGTGTTGATGTGCTTAATAGAGAAAATGTCGAAGCAAATCCACAGAAGTTACCTACCCTATGGGCAACCCCCAAAAGCAGTTTATTAGCCCCCCAAAATATATATTGTCAGGTAGAGCATAAGGATTAAATATTTATGTCTGTTTGCTGGAGTAATGAAATTGTATTCAATTATGTCGTAGGCACAACCTAATGATTGTTGAAAACTCGGTAATAACCTCAAAACTCATAAAAAATACAGGATAAACAATGCTGGAAGAAAATTATGGGAAATAGCCTCTGGCCAGTAGAAATGTGGCTTTATTTTGAAATAATTTGAAATAACAGTGTATGCATAAAAAAATGAAGTCAGCTTACATAACCACACTCTAATCTCCAGAAACTTTTCTTTATGTTTTTGTCGGTTGTATTTGCGGTAAATGTTGCAGTGAATTGCAAGCCGTCCTAATGGACCTGGAACTCATTGAGGGTTAGGGGCAGCTCTTTCTTCATCTTTAGACTCTTAGCACTTGCACAGAATCCAGGTCAGAGTTGATGATCCATAAGTATTTGCAGAACTAAATAAAGACGTTATTTTAATATCTCTGTCTCATCTCCCTATTCCTGTGACTCTTAGCTGAGGGTGCTTCTGCTCCCCAGTGTGCATTCGGCAATGTCTGGAGATGTTTTAGGCTGTTGCAAGTTGGGAAGGTGGGGGGGTGCTGCTGGCATCTAGTGAATAGAAGCCAGAATTGCTGCTAAGCATCCTACAGGGTGCAGAGCGTTCCTCTGCAACAATGTGTCAGCAGTGTGGAGCTTCTGGTTCTCGTTTATCTCCTGCACTGGAGCTTCTGGTTCCGGTTTATCTCCTGCCCTGTTCACAGTGCCCACTGGGTTTCACGTTGAGAGGTACTGCACCATGCTGTCTTCAAGAGAACTGCTGTGCCCATGCGTCAGCGTTCTCGAGCTGCTAGAGCAAAGTCCCACAAACTGGGGGCTTCAGTAACAGACATTCTTGTCTCCCCCTCTAGAGGCTAGAAGTCCAAGATCAAGGCGTTTCAGGGCTGGGAGGACGAATCTGTTCCGGGCCTCTTTCCTAGCCTCTGGTGGTTTGCTGGACATCCTTGGTGTTTCTTAGATGTAGCGGAATCACTCCAGTCTGTTTCTTCATCTTCATGTGGCATTCTTCCTCTCTCTCTCTCTCTCTCTCTCTCTCTCTGTCTGTCTCTGTGTGTGTGTGTGTGTGTGTGTGTGTGTGTGTGTGTGTGTGTGTGTCCAACGAAGGTTGGACCCAGTCATACTGGATTAGGACCCACCCTAATAACCTCATCTTCACTTGTATATCTGCAAAGAACTTTTTTTCTGAATAAAGGCACATTCACAAAGTACTGTGGGTTAGGACTTCAGTATCTTTGTTGGGGAGGGACATCTTTCAACCCATAAAAATCCACTTCTCTCTAGCTCTATAGCTCCTATCTGCCATTCTAACCAAGCACTGCACTGTCCAAGATCTGACACTTCTGTCTTCCTACCTCCAACCTTTCAGGGATCTTTCCACCATTTCGGGACAAGACCCTCTAGGACAAGCTTGACACATCCAGCCTGACTGTGCCTGACTGTTCCAGGATTCTGCCTTTTAGCCTGCTTTTCCCTCTGCTTTCCTTCCTTCCTCCTCCCTCCCTCTCTCCCTCCCTCCCTCCTTCCTTCCTTCCTTGGAACCTCAAGCTTATTCCCCAAGACCCTGGGGCATGACCTCTTCTAAACGTTCCCCTGGTTGTGTCTAATAGTCCTCTCATGGTATTTCCAGGTAGCAGCCTATGAGTGATATAATTATTCTAGTTCACCTCCCAAATCACCTTTAAGAACACAGAGTGGGGCACCTGGGTGGCACAGTTGGCTGCGTGTCCCACTCTTGGTTTTGGCTCAGGTCATGATATTGGCATGGTGAGATTGAGCCTCACCTTGGGCTCCGTGCTCAGCGGGGAGTCTGCTTGAAGCTCTCCCTGCTCCTTCCCCCTCTAAAATAAGTAAATAAATGTTTGAACAAAAAAAGAGCACAGAGCATTCTTATCCAGTGCCTGGCACAGAGCACACCTTCAACTAATGACTGTTGAAAAGGGTTAGTGAATCCTACCCCACCTCTTCCAGAAAGTTGTTCCGCCGGTCATCAGATTAGGGTGGAGGGCATGAAGAGGTAAGGTTCTAGGGTCAGAATGCCTAGTCTGAAGTCCTTATCCACCTCATTTATTCGCTGTGCAATCTTTTCTCTATACCCCAGTTAACTCACCTACAGAGAAGATGGTTGACGTTCCAACCTTATGGCTGGAGTGAGTTCACACATGTAAAGAATTTTGAACAGTTCTAGGCAAGGCTAAGCATTCACAAATGTGGCTGCTGTCGGTGACTCCATTCCTCTGCTTCTGAACAAGCTCAGACCTCCCTTTCTGTAGTAGTTTCTTCTTACTACCGCTGTAACAAATCACCACAAATTCAGTGGTAATTTAAAACAACACAAATGCATTTTCTTACAGCTCTGGAGGCCGTAAGTCCAAAAGGGGTCTTACTGGGGTAAAATTAAGATATTGGCAGGGCTGTAATTCTTCGGAAGACTCTCAGGGAGAATCTGATTTCCTGCCTTTTCCAGTGTCTAGTGCCGCCCCCCCCTCCCGCCCCCGCCATTACTTGGCTCATGGCCCCTTCCTCCATCCTCAAAGCCAGCAGTGTAGCATCTTGAAATCTCTGATCTGACCCCTGGCTTGGTCAATGCATCTTCTTCTCTGGCCCTCCTGCCTCCCTCTGGTAAGGATATCTGTGACTACATTGGGCCCACCTGAATAATCCAGTATAATCTTCCATCTTCAGATCCTTAATTAACTTAATCACATCTGAAAGGTTCCTTTGCCATGTAAGGTGACATATTTGCAAGTTCCAGGCGTCAGGAAGTAGGCATCTTTGGGGCAGCAGTCTGTCTCCCGTACTCTCTGAAGGTGTTCAACCTGTATGATGGGTTAGGAGCCAGCACACATGGGCTATGTTCAGGCTCTGACACCTAGAAGCTAAGTGGCTTTGCACGGGACACATAATCTCTCCCAGCTCATCCTCTCTTCTGCAAAATGGAGTGAGGAATCATGTAGTGAGGACAGGGGAGCAGTAGAGAGCTCTGTGCCTGGCCAACCACGTGCTGGGTAACTAGGAGATGTTACAAGGACTCTTGCTGGTTTTACTCATATCTGTGTTATTTTCCCCCAAGTCTAGCCCTTCCCTCATTGCCTGTAGCTAACCGCTTTCTGCCTTGTCTGAAGCAAGGAATGCAGTTAAGGCCCTCTGTCCTGACCACCCCATGCGATCATCTGCCTTTGCCTTTACCTTGGTGCCTTTGCTAATTATGTTTGGGCAGGATTTGGTTTTTGTTTGCTTAGCAAACTCCATGAGGCATTAACAGATTTCTCATCGTGCTCCTCAGACAGATCTCTCTTCAAAGCAAAGGTGTTGTTTGTTTGGTTTCTTTACCTTCTGTTCATTAGCCTTGCCTCTGGGGGTCATGAGTCTCCAAAGAGAAAATACAGTGCACAGAGACCACACCTGGGGCAGCTTGAAACCTTGGGGGCGTGCAGATCTGGCATACCAGTGGGGTTCTGCTATCACGCCAGGAAAGAGAAAAAGCAGACTTCAGCAGAACATGGGGAAAGAAGAATACTAAGAGAAGTCTGATGAGATGATAATCCACATTTGCAGTTCATGCAACTTCTCCAAACTTTCAGAATACTTTTGGGAGTTGGGAACAGAGCATCTTTTTAAGAGCAAAGAGAGGACGTGACTTTTTCAACTTCAGCCCTGCCCCCAAAGTAACAGGAAATGTTTAGCTTTTACTCAGGAACTTTTTCCCAGAGTTCAGTGCTCATTCTGAAACAATAGTGTTTCCTAATGTGGAAGCGGGAGGCATGAAGAGATAACAAGAAGATGTGAGACCCAGTGCTGGCCAAACATTCACCCCAAGACGCAACATGAGAAGGCAATTTCCTCTTCTGTTCTCTTCACTATACCTTAGGTTACCTGAAGGAGAACACCTCAGTCTTTACACCTTTGTGACACTCGCTAAGCCTCTCTGTTAATAAAGAGACATGAAACTGGACACTCAGAACCTCAGACAGAGCGTGCATCTGCTAGGCGGCCATAACACAGTCCCAGAAACAAAGACCACAGGCTTCCAGAACAGACATTTATTCTGACCTCCAGAACTCTGAGATCAATGTGTAGGTAGGGCAGGTTCTTCCCAGAGGCTCTGAAGGAGAATCTGTCCCATGCCTCTCTCACGGCTTCTGGGGATGTGGGCAATCCTGGGCGTTCCTGCCATGTAGATGCATTATTCCAATCTCTGCCTCCAAATTCACATAGCGTTCTCCCTGCCCATGTGTCTGCCTCTGTGTCCAGATTTCCTGTTTATGTGGCTCCCATGGTGTTCACTGTCAAAACTGTACTAGGAAACTCCCGCTAATATCTCAAAATATGGAGAGCCACATGATCGAACCTAGCTGCAAGGATGCCGGAAAGTTGGACCTTTTTCTGTGGAGTAATATACCAAGTTAGAAAGAAAGTGACAGCCAGCAGCCTCTGCCAGCTGAGGAATGGAAAGAGGACTCCCCTGCCACCCGGCAGGAGAATCAGGGTGGAAAATTTATGGGTTCTTTAAAAATAAAGAAATGCAAAAAAACAGAGTTTCAGAAACTGTTCTCTGACCACCTGTTTAAATCTGCTAAAGTAGCACTTTTAATTCATTTCCACAGTTACAGGCTCTGCAATGCTATGCCAAAGCTCTGCTTGAGCACAAGGCCAGTGGTTCCCATCCAACACCCCTCTGAACGGGAGGCCCAGGCGAGTGACCACTGTGGCCGTGCTCCCTCCCACTGTCTGCTGCAGCAAGCCCTCCGTGTTGTGTGACACTGTCTTTTCTCATGGTATCCCTCACCACACATTCAGCACATTGACATTGAGCTCCTCTGGCTCCCCACCCATCTCCATATCCTTTGCAGGTCCAGCACCTAGCACAGTGCCTGGCACCTAGCCCATCCTTTGAAGGGGAGGTTCTGAGTCAGCAGCATCCCCAGCCCTTTCCCCAAAGATGCTCCAACCCCAAGGACCTAGGACTTCTGTATGAGTTCACAGGCTCCTTGGGGTGCCCTCTGGCCAGCAGGTCTTTCTCTGAGAGGTCTTTTGTGGACCCGGCTCCATGCCATCCTGGGCAAGCCCCACCGTCCCCAGCATCCTCTCCGACACAGAGCTTCCAGGCAGCCAGCGGTTAAGACCATAGTGGGAAGCCATTGTGTGTGACCTACAGGGACAGCAGGTATGCAAAACTACTTCCCAGCTCTGCATGTGGCATAATTGTGTTTTCAGGGAGGGCCGATCTATTAGCCAGGTGCAGGTCTCAACTGTGTAACTTTTATAAAGGAAACACTAAAGGCCTCTCAGGGTGAAGGATATTATAATTATGGATGATTTATGCTCCCCAGCTAATGTATACATTGCACTTTATGAGAATGTTCTACTTGACATGGCCAGAAACATTAAGCAAAAATAGTGTTGCAGCCTGGGTTAGAAACCCATCTTTCGTTTTATGTCTAATCTATCCAGTGCTAAAATATTTGGAATGATATGTCTGCATGCTGCTGGGAAGGAAATATGAACATAATAAGTGCATTTCTGATTTCAGACCAGATTGTAATTTCCTTCTAAAAGACCTCACTGAGTTTAGCATATCTGTTCCTCGGTGGAATGTTCACTGCATATTGGAGTACAAAGGTGAAAAGTAATCATAATAATTTCAGGGCTTAGAGGGACCTTAGTGGTTATCTAGCCCGGGGGTGTCCCAACTCCCATTACAGTGTTGACTGGGAAATGATCTGACTTGTATGCTTTGGAACCCAGGAGTCCGAGAAAAGAGGAAGAGGAAGAAGCTGTGAACGTCAGGAAAGAGGGCTTATGGCCCCTTTGCCATGTTGCCATGGTTAAAAACAGGCAGACCTACCTGTGAGTTCTACCTCTACCTACTACCTTTGATACATCATGGAATCTCTTTGCATCTCAGTTTTAAGGGGATTAAGCCAAAAGGGGATTAAAGTTCTGCACATGATTTTGATGTGGTCAGGAAGGGTTTTCACACCAATCAGTTCTCCAACTCCAGCAGGGTGTCCTACAATTCAACTCAGTCCTGACACCATTTACCTGTAGACAGCATCAGATCCCACAGGTGAAGGGCTCAGTCCCACACACTATTCCCTCCCGGTTTCAGACTCAGACTGTGACCCCTCCTTGGGTTCAGTAACCCAACCTGGTCCTTTTGGGTTTTTATGGAGGCTTTGTTGCATAGGCATGATTGATTAAATCCTTGGCTATTGGTGACTGAACTCAATCTCCAGCCACTCCCCACTCCCCAGGGATTGGGGGTGGGACTGAAAGTTCCAATCCTCTAATCACAAGGTTAGTTTTTCTTACAACCAGCCCTCATCTTCAGGTGGAGTCCAAAAGTCACCTCATTAGCATAACAGGAGACACCTTTGTCCTTTCATCACTTAGGAAATTCCAAGGGCTTTAGGAGCTCTGCGCCAGAAATATGTATGAAGACCAAATACATATTTCTTATTATAAACCACACTATCACAGGGATCAGACAGCCCTCCCCTCATGTGATTGTCATGGCAATAAATGGGATAATATATGCAAATTATCACTGCGACAGTGGCATCGCCAAGGAGAAAGCCGACCCAGGGTGGTGATCATCCATAGAGGAGGACTGCAGAGCACTCATCAGCTGAAGGGTGTAAGAACTGCATTCTGAGGGAGCTTGCCCAAGGTCATCCAGCTAATTAGTGGCAGAGTCTCGCTCTCTCCACTCAGGGTTAAGGCACTGGTGTTTAACAGCTGTAGCTTTCGGCAGACACCCTGAGACCCACTCCCTTGTTCTCCCAGCTGGATAGGCCCCTGGTCTTCTGTGCTTGCTGGAACTCCCATCAATGAAGGGCCTTTCCTTGTTTCCACTCACTGTGTCATAGACTAAGGGGGTACCTGCCCATTCCTTTTCTTGGGATGCACTTCACCCTGCCTATTAGGAAGGGAATGAATTTTAGTTTCCTAAAAGTGAATCAATGAAGTGTCACCTTTACATTTTTTTTGTCAGGTACACATACCACATTATTATTTCCTTGATATTTTTCCTCAAATTGACTCATTAAAAAACAATTACCAAATATAGCCTCAATCTAAACAATAACCTATTTTTAATACACTTCTCTTTTATTGGGGTGAAATTCACATAACATGCAATTAACCTTTTTAATGTGCACAATTCAGTGGTATTTAGCGCATTCACAATGTTGTGCAACCACCACCCATATCTACATTTAAAACATCGTCATTCCCCTAAAAGAACACTGTGTAGCTATTAAATAATTTCCCCCTTCCCCCATTCCCTGGGTAACCTCTAACCCACTTTCCATCTCTATGAACTGACCAATTCTGTATATTTCATATGAAAGGAATAATACAATATGTGATCTTTTGTGTCTGGCTTGTTTCACTGAGCATCATGTTTTTGAGGCTTATCTACATATAGCATCTATCAATACTTCATCCCTTTTCGTGGCTGAATAGTATTTCATTATATGGATCTACCACCATTGGTTTATCCTTTAATCCACTGATGGACATTTGAGTTGTGTTCACTTTTTGACTATTATGAGTAATGGTACTATGAACACTCATGCACAAGTTTCTGTGTGGACCTATGTGTCTTGGATAATATACCCAGGAGCAGAACTGTTGGGTTATACAGTCTAATACACTTTTGATTAAACAACATTTAAAAAAATTTCTATCCTACCACCATCTCCAGGACCATTGGTGGTGCATATAAAACTTAAGAAATATCACCAATAATTATTAAGAATATGTATTGTCTCCATTTTACAGATCAAGGAATTGAGGTTTAGATCCCCAAAGTCAGTATAAAGAGTAGACCCAGGTTTCTAAGTCAGATTTGACTGTCTTTTATTAATGCTTTATTTAATACATCCTTTGTAATTGGTTATTATTAAGCATAGCACTTAATAAAATGAACGTAAATATTACCCTCTCCCTCTCTCTTCATGTGATTAACAAGTTAGTTTCCACAATCTCTTTGAGTCTTTAAAACTACAACCCCCAAATTCTGAATTGGCCTTTTACTAGTTCTAGACATCACTTCTCCATGATACAAGATAAATTCTAGTCAGTCGGTTCTATTCTACCTCATCTCACATTTTACCCATCAGTAGCTCCAAAAACCTAGTGTTCTTACTATTTGACCAACTATTAATTTTTGCAAATGAATTTTTGGTTTGTTTGTTTTCAAGGTCCCAAATTAAGGATGGACTGAATCTTTATTCTTGATGTGTGTTTACATAAAAAATCCCAAGTAGAGCCTTGGTCCCTACTCTTGCTGCAAAGAGCCTGTCCTGGCTACTGTTACATTGTGTTAGGTACTGTTAGGGTACTCATTTGTAATAACACACTCAACAGAGGATATTGTACCTGGTGACTGTATCTGTCTGGTGAAACTGGTATGTGGGGTCAGTATGAAATAGTTTCTGAACCTGAGATGTAGCTCTATATTGTATAAAGAGCATCAAAACTGCTTTTGGCCTTTGTGTCTTCTCCTTTAAATTTGAAAGGAAGCAAGCTGGTTGGTAGAAATATTCTGCCCCAAAGGAAGATCAATACTAATCATGTTCATTGACCCAAGTGTAGTCCTCTCCTGAAATGAGAGTTAGGGAGGTCTAACTCAGCCTCCCGCCCTGTCTCCTGCACCCTAGGGAGGGTTCAGATATTCCAGATAGAATGTGCTCTTCTTGAATTAGGGACTGGACACTTTGATGAATTGACCCTCTCTGTTGCTTCAGTCAACCCGCGGCATACCAGGTGGAAATATTCCACAACCTCACAGCCCGGCTCTCCCAGCACAGGCATTCAGGTACCTGTCCCAGAGAAGTGTCTTGGGGAGAACTTAATTCTTCCCTTGTCAGGAATCCTGGAAAAATACCAGGGAAGAAAGGAAGCTAGCTCTAGTCTGCAGAGGGACCCAGGAGTGTTGGGTATCCCTCTAGGGTATTGTTTGTCAGCATGGGTCTCGAGGCAGCCTACACAAGAGTCACTTAAGGATTTGTTAAAAATGTGGATTTGGGGACTCCACCCCAGACCAGCTGAATCAGATACTGGGGCTTAGAGTCAGTACATCTGAATTTGTATCAAGCTACCCAGGTGATTGCAGTGTCTGCTCATTTTACGAACCATGAGTGTAGGAGGACTTCATAAATGCCTGGCGAAACCATCTTAAATCCAGTCAAATTAATTATTAATTAAATAAACATCTGCCTATATCCCAATTCATAACTTTCATGTTGCAATTCGTCCTGATGTCCAGAGGCACCATTTAACGAATGAGTAACCAGGGACATAAAAATGAATTATGTATTTATTTTTCCAAACCCTCTTAGCCTTCCCAGTGAAAATGTGGCTGTGTATCCCTGAGAATCTCACCTGATGGGAGTGGTTTGTGGTCTTTCCAGAGAAAGAAATTGTTCCCTGTCCTCAGAACGTAGACAAGAAGAAGCAACAATTTCACACTGCTATTATGCTTAATAATTAATCATACCCAGAAATATGCATGAGCATTGGCTATAGGCATTCTCAGTCAATAAGTATTTTTAGTGCAACAAATGCAGACTCAGTCTTCACCTTAAGTAAAAGCTGATGAAGGATGAGGAGGAGAATGGGGGGCACTCTAATTGGCTATAAGGGGTCCTGTTTAAACACCATTTCTCCATTTAATAACAACAGCTAATGTTTATTGAGTGATTCCTATTAATCATATAGTTTAACTTCTTCAAATTCCTCCAAACAGCCCTATAGAGTAGGTACTATTATTAGCTCTATTTAATAAATGAAAGAAAAAAAAAAACCTGAAGCACAGAGAGTTGTAGTAAAGTTGTCAGTGTCACACAGCTCATAAGTTGTAGACCTGGGATTTGAACCCTGGGATTGCAGTCCAGAGTCCACTATCTGAAATACTTCTCTATAATTCTGCTACCCATGAAGCTTGTTTTAAAAGAAACACTATCTTCCAATAAATGGCTAAAAATCCTGCTGATTTCATTGTCAGTGGGGGGGGGGTAGAAATCTGTCTTGATTATTGAATTAGGGTTCTCCAGAAAGAGAGAGAGAAGGAGAAAGAGAGATACATACACACAGTGAGGTTTGTTATGAGGGACTGGCTCACAGGATTATGGAGCTGAGTGGTCCCACAATTGGCCATCTGCAAGCTTGGAGGCTCAGGAAAACCAGTGGTTTGGTTCCAATCTAAACCAAAGGCCTGAGAATGAGGTGTGCCACTGTGAGTCTAAAGACCACAAACCAGGAGCACCACAGTCACGAGGCAGGAGTTGGGTGCCCCAGCTCAAATAAGAGAGCAAATCCCCCCTTCCTCTGCCTCTTTTGCTCTAATCAGGCCCTCAAAGGATTGGATGATGACCATCTGCGTCTGAGAGGGCGATCTTCTTCACTCAGTCTACAGATTGGAATCCTAATCTCTTCTGGAGACACCCTCACAGACACACCCAGAAGTAATGTTTCACCAGCCATCTGGGCATCCCTTAGCCCAGTGAAATGGACACACAAAATTAACCATCACAATGACAGACCCATATGGCCTTGTATTGGGAAATGATAACTTACATAGTAGGTGGGGGAAGGATTTCCAAGAGGTTGAGTGACTTGGTCAAGCTCATCCCTAAAGTGGCAACGAGATCTCCACTTTTCTGCCTGAAACCAAAGCCCTTTCTACTATTTCTCTTGCTTCCTCAGAACGTAAATGGCCTGTTTGTGTTGATCTTTAGAAAATTAGATCCTAACAGTTAATAAAGAACCTAGGACAACACAGGCGATCAATGACTGCTGTAACAAATTGCCACAAACTGGATGGCTTGAAACAGTAGAAATGTATTCTGTTACAGATGTGTAGACTGGATGTCCAAAATCAAGGTGTTGACATGGTTGGTTCCTTCTGGAACCACTCTATGCTTCCCTCTCAGTTTCTGCTGACTCCAGACAATGCTTTGCATCTCTTGGCTTGTGACTCCATTATTCCAGTCATCTACCTCCATCTTCATATGACCTTTCTTTTGTGTTTCTGTGTGTCCTCTCCTCTTCTTCTGGGTACACTCCTCATTGCATTTAGGGCCCGCCCTAAATCCAGGATGACCTCATCTCGAGATACTTAACTTCATTACATCTGCAAAGACCTTATTTCCAAATAAGATCACATGCACAGGTATCAGGAGTCAGGACTTGTACATAACTCTTTGGAGGACACTGTGCAGCGTTCTACAATCCTACTAAAGAACAGATTCTGGGATTTCTGGGTGAGTTTTCGCCTCAGTGAATGCAGAGTGCAATATGTCGGGTGGTATGCTGGCTGTGGTCAAGCCCACAGACTTCAGAACTTGGCAGGCCTTGGTTTAAGCTTCAGCGCCATTTACTGTGTGACCTTGGCTCAGTTTCCTGGATTCAATAGTGCCATTTCTTCATTTGGAAAATGATGGTATTAATCTTGCCTTCATTAAACGCATGCATTTTTTATTCTGTTATAAATCACCACAGATTTAGCAGTTTTAACACATAACCATTATCCCAGTTTCTATGGGTTAAGAGTTTGGCAGAGTTTAGCTCTGTCCTCTACTCAGGGTCTCACAAAGCTGCAGTGAAGGTGTCCAGTGGGCTGTGTTCTTATCCTGGGGCTTGATTGGGGATCTGTTTCTAAGCTCACTTGGGGTATTGACACAGTTCATTTCCTTTTAACTCTAATTCTGAGGGCTTCTTGTTGGCTTCTTGGCCTCTCAGCTACGAGAGGCTGCCGTGATGTTGTAGAGGCCACCCAAAGGTATATAGATATAGATCCAACATAATCACAATGTGACTTTCCATGACCTTTACCACATTCTACTGATTAGAAGCAAGTCACAGGTCCACTACACTCGAGGAAATTATACAAGGGTATGAACCCCAGAAGTCATTCTCATTGAGGGTCACCTTAAAGTCTGAATGCCACATTGAAATGTTGCAGGAATCAGAATATGCCCAAAGCTCCTAGCACAATGCCTAACACCTAGTAGATACTAATGCCTCTAACTGCTGTTGTTAACTGGTAGCTGTAATTGTTATCCATGTTCATCACTGTTCTGCTTTCAGGGTCAGTGCATACGTCCCCACAGTCTGTGCACTGCACAAGTCCAGGGGGTGCCATACACATGGATCAGGATGTGAATGGAGCCCCCAGGATGTGTGAAACTCAATGGTTCTAGCTGTGATGAGCGGTCTAAGGCACTGGAATAGACTTCTGAAAGACCTGAGTATCCTACACTGATATGAACTATGACTGATTTAAAATTGGAAAGCACTGGCTTTGGTTCTGGCTGGTGAGTGGTAGTGGCATACTGTAGTCCCCCCTTATCTCTGGGGATTATATTCCAAGACCTGCAGTGGATGCCTGAAACTGCGAATAGTACCAAATGCTCTGGGTACTACGTTTTTATTCCTATTCATACATACCTGTGATAAAGTTTAATTTATAAATTAGGTATAGTCAGAGATTAACAACAATAGCTAATAATAAAATGGAACAATTCTAACAATATAATCTAATAAAAGTTATATGAATGTGGTTTCTCTTTCTCTCTCTCAAAATATCTTATTTTACTCTACCATTATACTGGTCTTCCTCTTGTGATGATATGGGATGCTAAAATGCCTGTGTGTTCGATGAAAGGAGTTGAATGACATGGGTGTTGGGACATAGCATTAGACTGCTATCGACCTTCTGACCATATATCAGAAGGAGGATCATCTGTTTCTGGACTGTGATTGACCACTGTGGGTAACTGAAATTGGGAAAGTGAAACCATGGATGGGGGAAGGGGGCAGCACTGTATTTGGTTTAGTGCTGCCTTTGCAGGCTGATCTTTAGAGCCCCACCCAGCACAAGGCAGTGAATACAATCTTTTGCTCTCTGCACAAGCCAACTCTAACATCTCTTCCTAAATTTGAGGGTGGTTACCAGTCTTTTTTGCTTATTTTCCTTACAGTGTTTTTCCACAATTAACATCATTTATTTTACTGTGTCTGTGTTTGATTCCCAGCAGAGAGTTGGCTTGTTTTTGAAAGGATAAATTAACTTGTGATTCTCTCACTTGCTAGGGAGCTGTTGAATATGCGAATTTCATAGCCACTATACGCCATGAGTGTTGGGCGAACCTAGGCCACATTTTAACCTCATAGCACCCAACACTCCCCAAATTTGAAAGCCCCTGTGAAGGTGGGAATAGCTTCCGCTGAATTGCCTTGTTGTCTGGTGCCTAGGTAATAAATTAGGGAGCCAGTATTCATCTCAACAGGGCTTTGTCACAACAGTGCCATAATGCCCCAGTATTGTTAATATTCCCATTTCCAGGGGTACCTTTGTGACATTAAACAAGGGGGCCTGTATGTCTGTGTTTCCTTTTGGCCACTGTTGGTGATGGCTAACCAGAAATACCCAAATCATCTGATTTAAGGAGAGTTCAATAAGCAGATTGCTTATCAATCTATGGGCAGGGGTATAAGGAAACCAGAGACAGTGCAGTGCCTGGGGCTGTTAAAACACAGGTTATCACCCCTAAGCCAGGAGGGCATGAGAGAGATTGAACTCAGAAAGAGATAGGGGTACAGCTGGCCCAAGATGAACTTTGGGATAAATTCCCTGGGCTCCTTCTTTTCTCCATTCACTTGCCTGAACTCTCCATCCCCACAACCCAGCAGGCTGCTAGAAGGAGCTGTACCCTGTTGATGACGTCAGCCAGTCATCTTCCAGGGCAGGGAGCAGTGAATCTGCAGGGAACATGACCACACTCCTTCATGGCTCCCTTTCAACCTTAAAGCAATAGGGTGCCAGGAAGGTGGTCAAGAGCCGGATAATTAAGCATCAGGCTATGGATTCAGATAAAATTCTGCCACCTACTAGCCTTGTGGCTTTAGGCAAGTAAGTTAACCTTTTGAGCCTCACTTCCTCATCTACAAAATAATATAATACAAGGACTTATCACTTAGCCTGAAAATGGTAGACATTGCGGTCTCTGTCCCCTTTTTCTCCATAGCACTTGTCATCTGATATATTTTACATTTACTTATTTATTTATTGTCTCAACTCCTCCACACTCCAACTAGAATGTAAGTTTGGGATTTGGATGTATTTTATTTGCTGATAAATCCCCTGTGGGAAGAGCCGAGCATAGAATAGGCAATCAATAAATATTTGGGGCATCGGTATTTGAGAGAGTGGCCTCAAAGGGCTTAGTACTGGGCCTAGGATGTATTAAGGGCTTGTATTTGATCAAGTCTTTGATAGTAAATGTATCAAATTGATTTTATTTTATTTTTTTTTAAGATTTTATTTATTTATTTGACAGAGAGAGACACAGCGAGAGCAGGAACACAAGCAGGGGGAGTGGGAGAGGGAGAAGCAGGCTTCCCGCAGAGCAGGGAGCTCGATGCGGGGCTCAATCCCAGGACCCTGGGATCATGACCTGAGCCAAAGGCAGATGCTTAACCACTGAGCCACCCAGGCACCCTCAAGGTGATTTTAAACAAATGCAGGCAGACAAGCAGAGAATGGGAAATCTTCACCATGTAGGCATGATTATTTGGAAATGTGAATAAAATAAGCCTCGTGAAATGATCTGTGGTGAGTTCCTCACAAAGTTATATGATTTTTAAACAATTTATAATTCTACTTCTCTAAGTAATTTTGCTTTGCCTTTATTCATTTTTGGTAAATAACCTAAAGACATCCTTAAATCCATAGTCCTATAGGTCAGATCTCTCTACTGTGTCTATGAACCAAAACCGACACGGTCTCCAAATCTGCAATTGCCAGTAACTCAGCACGGTTGAGATTTGTAACAGGGGGCCCTGCATGCAGGGGATTTCTGTTGGGTCTTCGCCCTGGGCGAGCCTCACGTAGAAACTCCTTGGCTCCTGGTCAGGTAGATAAAGTTAATGACATATGCAGTGGTCTGAGATGCTGTGGGCCTGGAAGGCTTTTTGGAAAATAGGGAGGTCTCCTGGGGGCTTTTGAAAGACAACTCATGTTGTGTGCTCTTCCATTCTTCTCTCATGGGGAGCCAAGAGCTCCCTTTGTCTTGAAGGTGCAGAAGACACAGCTCTGTAGTCCGAAGGAACATCGGTGGATATTTAACGTAAAGATGCCACTTAGCTCTTCTTTCCTTTAAGAACTTGTACAAGAGAATACACGTCTTGGGGACTCAACATTTAGATGTTTCTTCTAGGTCCCTTGAGTTTTTAAAAGTAGCGTTTCAGTCTGGAGCTCCCTGTCCCATGCCAATACAAAAAATAAACAGATAAATAAATAAAAGCCCACGTGGCTCTTTTTTATTTTTATTTTTCATTTAGACTCAATGCATTCTCCTTGCAGGTATTCCCCCAGGATGCACTAATCTCTGTTTTTTTGTGGTTGCTGGGATGCGATTGTTCTCACTCTCGTTTCCCAAAAGCCTCTGGCAGGCAGCTTCTTGGCCTGTTTTTCCAGCAGCGGCTAATCCACCACCTATTGTTATGAACCCTTGAATCCTAATTCCAGGGACCCTTTCTCTCTTCCCAGACCTGAGTCTCAATCTTGAGTCTGCATCTGTATCACCTGGAAAGGCTTGATGCGCCCCGTCCTTGGACTTTCTGAATCACCACCAGGTCTGGGGGGGGCTCAAGACTTTGCCTTTCTAACAAGTTCTCCAAATTGTGCTGAAGCTGCTAGCCCACCAGGCCCTAGTGAAGCAAATCCTTTATAACAATAACAAGCTCATATTAGTAGGCTGATCTCTTTTAAAAATGCTTCTCTTCCTTTCTTTTCATAAAGATCAATGGAAGTGCAGATATATATAAGTAGATATGTATATGTGTGTATATGTACACATACATACATCTATCTGTATATATTTTGTTTGTTCGTTTGTTTCCCTTCTTGTTCACCGCTGTGTCCTCACTGCCTCGAACAGTACCCGCCTTACCACAGAGGCTTAAGGCACATCTGTCATGGGTCAAAATAACAATGGCAGCGATGTCATCATCACCTGGGTTTCCTGCACCTGGAGGGATAGTTTTAGGGCAGAGTAGAGGGCTCATCATCTTTGCAACTCAGAGCCCTCATAAAGCCTGGAACATTGAAGTCTCATGGTGAATGTTTGTTCTGCTGAACTGAGCCAATTCCAGGAGCCAGAAACCCAATTCTACAGGAAAGAGAACTGTGTGGATCCTGCAGCCGATTATTTCAGTGTGTGAAATAATAATGAGTGCTATTTGTAATAATAGTTATAATAGTTGCAGTTTCAACTATAATATCGCCATGTCCCGCGAGCTGCTGCGGCTTTGCTGCTGTAGCTCTTCGCCCCCACCCCAACCTCTCTAGAATTATGAATTCCCCTACCGGAGTTGCACCCCCAGCTGCCTGGGAGCTGCTTGCTTTACTCTGTTGCTTTCAGTCCCTTCAACAGATGGTATAATTCTTAGCGTGTGTGATTAGGGTTCTCAGCGTTGGCTGCACACTGGCATCGCGTAGGGAGTGTTAGAAAAGATTGATGCATGGGTACTGCCCCCAAAGATTCTGATTTAATTGGTCTGGGGATCCCCAGGCATCAGGATTTTTCAAAGCTCACAGCCAAGGTTGGGAACCATTCGATTAGGGTCCAAGGGGATCCAGAGGAAGAGGGAGGGAAGAAGAGAGGAAAGAGTCCTGATTTCCAGAGCCAGCAGGTGCCACTTGAGAGGGGAGATAGTTGCAGGATGATGAAAGGTGAGCTAGCAAAAGTCGGGCGCCTGGGTGGCTCAGTTGGTTAAGCGACTGCCTTCAGCTCAGATCAGATCCCAGGGTCCTGGGATCGAGTCCCACATCAGGCTCCCCCTGCTCTGTGGAGAGTCTGCTTCTCCCTCTCCCTCTGCCTGCCACTCCCCCTGCTTGTGCTCCCCCTCCCCCCGTCAAATAAATAAATAAAATCTTAAAAAAAAAAAAAAGGCAAAAGAGAATTCGGGACACACTTGGGGAAAGAACCTGCAACTCAGAAACGAGACTCATGTCTCTCCTACTCATTTTATAATGCCCCAGGGTAACCATGTTGGCCCAAGGAGATTGTAAATTCCTCGGGATCTGCATGAGTTGGACACAAACGCCCATTGCTCCCAAGGTCTCTAGAGGCATTGCATTCAAGTGGGAATGTTTATTTTTATTATTTTTTTTAAATTTTAATTCCAGTATAGTTGACACGCAGGTGTACAATATAGTGATTCAACAATCCTATATCTTACTTACTCAGTGCTCATCACAGTACATGTGCTCTTAGTCCCCATCACCTGTTTCACCTGTCTCCTCCCCACCCCCGCTCTGGCAAACACAAATTTGTTCTCTAGAGTGAAGAGTCTATTTTTGAGGTTGTCTTTTTTTTTTTTATTCTTTGTTTGTTTAGTTCTTTAAATTCCACGTATGAGTGAACCCATACGGTATTTATCTTTCTCTGACTGACTTATTTCACTTAGCATTATACTCTCTAGATCCATCCATGTTGTTGCAAATGGCAAGATTTCATTCTTTTTTGGCTGAAGAATATTCCATTTTATGTGTATATGTATATATACACATATATACATATATACACACATACTATTATATATGCACATACATTATATGTGTGTGTATATATATATATATACATATATATTATCATATGTATTCATCTATCAGTGGACGTAGGCTGCTTCCATATCCTGGCTATTGTAAATAATGCTGCAGTAAACATTGTGGTGTATGTATCCCTTTGAGTGTTTTTGTAGTCTTTGGGTAAATACCCAGTAGTGCAATTACTGGATCATAGGGTAGTTCTATTTTTAATTTTTTAAGGAACTTCCGTACTGTTTTCCACAGTGGCTGCACCAGTTTGCATTCCCACCGACAGTGCACGGCTGTTCCTTTTTCTCCACATCCTTGCCAACATTTGTTGTTTCTTGTGTTTTTGATTTTAACCATTCTGACAGGTGTGAGGTGATAGCTCACTGTGGTTTTGATCTGCATTTCCATGTGGGGATCTTTTAAAAACAGCCCTCAACTGATCAAGGAAGCATGAGGTCAGAGTAGGGAGTGAAAACCTGTCAAGTATGCCGGTCAGTGCAGTTGTGTGTCTGTGTGGGGGTGTGTGTGATCATTTCAAAATTATTTACTTTTCCTCTTTTTTCTTCACTATGAAAACACACACATGAAGAATACCAATAACACACAACTGGAAAAGTAGCCGCTTACCACCAATCACAACAGAAACTTGGAAATGTAGGCCCGTGGAGCATCTGTGGTCAGATAAGTAGGCATTCCCAAAGCAGATGCCGTCTCATGTCACTGGGCAGGAAACATGTTCACAGTGCAGAGATTTGCACGCACACCATGCATCCTGGAGATGCGAGTGAGCAGATACAAGCAAGTCAGGGAGAAGGCAGGAAAACCGCGTGCTTCCCCCGATCCCCAGTCTAGTGTTTTATTCACAGGCCTGCATTGCAACCCTTCAATACTTTATTAAACTCATCTCTTCTCCAGGACACCCCCACTACCTTCAGAGCAAACACATTCCATGCTTGGAAGCCAAGTGTGTTTTTACAACTGCTTGGCTCCTAACCTTCATCACAGAGAAGAAGAAACAAGTGCTAAGGGTTGAATTAGGGATAGGAAGCTGGGAAAACTACCTCCTTGGTAACTTGAAAGGAATTCAGCTCATATTTTTAATTCATAGTAAGAATATAGAGGTGGGGTCAGAGTCCCAAAGCACAAGTTGTCACAGTTGTCAGGATGACGCCCACAAGCCATATCGATGCCTCTACTAGGTAAACAGCAGCCCTGTGGTCTAGATCAGAAACATGCTTTTCTGTATTCTAAGCAGTTTTTGACACAGTGTTTTGCTTTATTGCAAACCACAATGTTTTCAGGAGGCTTAAAAATCCAGTTATGACTATAGCTGTGAGGGAAAAGGTCTGTGTGGTGCCGGGGAAATTTAATTTTTAGCTTAAAAAAAGTACCACCAAATGCAATTTTTCTCACATTTAGGGATTCTTAGAGTTATATCCAGCTTGCATAACTAGTATATTAGAGAATGTGTTACTATGGGGTTATTTTTTAACACATTTATTATTTATGAAATGCAGAGGAAAATAGTTAGAAATGATTGTTTCAGGGAATATCCTGTAGTTTTTTTTATTGTATTCAAAGAAGTTGCTCATGCTGTTTTAATTCAAACATTAAAAGTTAAATCTCTTTTCATCCTGACCTACATTTTTAAAACACTACTTTAGCCCTTATTACGGGGAACAGAAAGGGCGGTGGAAGGAAAATGCCCACTGTGTGTGCTTCTTACCCCTTGGTTTGCCGGTAATCAAGCTGATTCTCGCCAACCTGCCCAGGAAGGAGCAGGGGAAACAGAGTGAGATCGCCCTTCTGTTCCATCAGCATCTGTGCCCATTTCCTTTCCCCCAAAGCAAACCTCCCCCCAGCTAGTTATGCTAGTTAACTGCCTTCTCTTGAGTGATGAGAGGCTCCTTGTCCGCCTCTCACTCAGTGCTGGGGAATGAAGAGGAGAAAAGAGAGAGTATCTCACATATCCAACAAGGGATTAATGTCCCTTATATTACACAGAGAATTCCTGAACTCAGCAATAAAACAAACAAACGACCTGACTCAAAAATGGGCAAAGGATTTGAACGGGCATTTCTCCAAAGAAGATATGCAAATGACAATAAGCATTTGAAAAGATGCTCAACATCACTCACCGTTAGGGGAATGCTAATGCAAACCACAAGGAGACACTGCTGTCTACCCATTAGGATGGCTATTATAAAACGAAAACAAAAACCAACTGAAAATAAGCGTTAGGGAAGTTGTGGAGAAATTGGAACCCTACGCACTGCTGGTGGGAATGGAAACATTCCTCAAAAAAGAAAAAAATAGAATTACCAGATGACTCAGCAATTCCACTTCTGGGTATATAGCCCAAAGAATTGAAAGCAGGATCTCCAAGACATCCCAGTACATAGCGGAATTGCTCACAATAACGAAAAGTTTGAACCAACCCAAGTTATTTATCAATGGGTAAGCAGATATGTTATACCCATACAGTGGACTATGATTCAGCTTTTAAAAAGGAAGGGAATTCTGACACATCTTACAACAGAGATGAGCCTTGCAAACATTATGGTATGGGAAGTAAGCCAGTCAAAAAAGACAAACACTGTATGATTCCACTTACATGAGGTACCTACAGTAGTCAAATTCGTGGACACAGAAAGGAGAATGGTGGTTGCCAGGGGCTGGTAGAAGGGGAAATGGGGGTTAGTGTTTAATGGGTGTAGAGTTTAAGTTTTGCAAAATGAAAAAAGTTCTGTGATGGAAGATGATGATGTTTGCACATCAGTGTGAATCTACTTAATGTCACTTAAAAATTGATAAAATGGCAAATTTTATATTATGTATATATTACACAATTCAAAAAAATAAATTTAAGAAGAAGAGAGAGGGATTAGCAGAAATGGAGAAGTGCTATGTTTCATCACCTTGGTGTCCAGTGAAAATCTCAGAGAAAGAGACCTGGTGCCTGGATTCTCAGGCAGCCTGTGGCAAGACCATGCGAGGAGGAGCTGAGGATTTCTGCCAACAGCTAACACCAGCTTGCTCGCCAAATGAGTAAGACACCTTGGAAGCCAATGCTCTGGGCTCAGCCAAACCTCTTGATGACTCCAGTCCTCCAGTCTTCTTCAAGTCTTCTAGCTGAGACCCCCGACAAGTGAGAGTAAAGATGATCTGTCTGCTGTGTCCTGTCTGAATCCCTGACCCGAAGAAACCATGAGATAAGAGATGACTATTGTTGTTTTATGCCACTAAAAGTTTTGTGGTAATTTTTTCACAGCAATCCATAGTTCATCATACACTCCATCAATATTTGCAGTCGATATAATCACGTGCCATCTTTGAATATTTGGAAATGCATACCTTATCTTCAGCACACACACACACACACACACACACACACACACACACACACACACTTTATTGACATCTTATTTCTGAATTGGACCTGCCTTATTCAAAGCGGGACCAGCAGTTCTGAGAATCAAAGTGGCAGCTGAGTGAGATGTCCACCTTGTTTTAGCCAGAAATATGGAAAATGCCTTGCAGAAGAGATTAGGTGGTTTTGCAAGCAGAGAGTGGGCTTGTCCCCAGTGCATGCCGCAAACGTGTGCAGGATTCTCTGGGCCAGGATATCTCTGGTCTAGATCCTAGACAGGAGGGATGTTATCCTGTACATCAGCTGTTAATGGAACCCTTGGGTTTGTGTGACTGGGGACCGGTCTGCGCTGATGTGTAAATATGTCTGCTTTGCTTACACTCAGGCACTGATTGCCTATCTGGGGGTTAATGAGCTAAGTTTGGATAAAGGCAAGAGGGTGTCTTCTCAATGCACCAGGGTGTTTTGCCTGCCTCAGGCTGACTTTTGGGCGTTTCCTCAGATCTGAGGTTTGCTTTCTGCTCAGGGGGTTCATCTCTCATGCACTTGATGGATGCTGGCCTTAATTTGGTGTGTTGAAGCTGTTGCAAGCTGTGGAAGGATATTACCTTAAGGATATTCTTTTGAATATTAAATTAGAATAAATTAAGGCATGCTGCATATTAAGCCTAAATCAGAGTTGAGTAATTGCCTTCCGTTTTATGCCACTAAGTTTGTTGGAAATACAGGATATTTGTTTTAATTATCAAGTTGTTGAACTGATTCCCAATGAGAAGATGCACAAACACAAACAAACACAAACTTTTTTGTGACTTTGTGAAATTTAGGTAACAACTAATTGGATACAATTTATTCATGTTCCTTCCGTCAGTATTACTTGCTTTCTTTATCCAACATTGACTAATTAACTCCCTACTATGTGCCTAGCAACATAAAATTATTTGGGAAAAGTGAGAGCTATATTTTTTATGCTTAATCATTTCCTGGATATACTGTAGTCTAAGCATTTGACATGCATATAAAATTTACACAGTCTCACTGTAAGGCAAATAGGACAATTACCCCTATTTTATAGCTATAGAAACTAAGTCTTAAGATAACATCAAATTAATTTTTTTTTTAAAAGAAAAGAACTCACACGGTTAGAGATAGGGTATGAATGAGGCCAATCCTAAATTCTTAATTCCGTGCTATGTCAATAATTCAAAGCTGATAAAAATGTTGCTCCTTTAAAGCATATAATGCCCAGAAAAGATGGTCTATAGAGCTGATTTTAAGCTGGTCTCTGAAACTTTTAAGACTCACTAGCCAATAATAATGTTACCTTTTAAATGTTAGTAAAATGATGATATTTTTCTAAGCTTTTGTTTGGGAAAATTCCAAATATATCTATTTAAAAAATTAGGGAATAGTGTAATGAATCCCTATGTACACTTCACCCAAATTCAACAATTGCCAACTCTTGGCTACTCTTGTTTCCTTTTTACCCTCATTTGCTTCCCAGCCCCATCATCACCACACATACAAGGGATTTTTTTGAAGCTAACATGGAGATTTCTTGATGAGGTATCTAACCAGTTTGGCTAGTAGAGGTCATAAAAAGTTTCTTATAGCAAAGGCTCATTAATATGGGCCTTACTGTTTTGGAGTTTTGGAAGCATTGACCATTCAGTTGCCTGTGGTAATGGGAGGTGGCTAGATGTTGAGACCATTAAAGATACTGAAACGGATAGAGATACTGAGGACAGCTTCTGTTTACTTACTTGCTTGAAGAAACTGTGCTCAAATACCTTGAAAAGGGAATCTACGTATGGGCATCGTGAACTGTTTAAATTTATTGTTAAAAAGCGTGTGGATTCATTTCCCTAGTGTAGAAATATAATTTAATGCCCAGATTAGCTCATTGTCCCATAAATCCCAGGTTGGTTGCACATATCTGCATTATTAACATCTGTAGATATATATACCTGGTGCAAATCCATCATGAAAAGGCTAAGTGTGCCTACACTCAAATGGTGTCAGTAAGCGAGCATGTCTAGGATTGCTAGGGATGTTTCTTTGCAGATATTTACCTTGTCTGAAAAAGACTGAGTTTGTCCAAATTATTAGGAATAATTCCAACATATGCTGCCTTTCCATGGAGCTATATTATGTCAAGTTCTGAACTGAGTGAGAGTAGCTATGGCCTTTGCTTATTTTATCATTGACAGATGGACTAGTCATATTTGTCTCCTTCTAAATCCATTTCATAGGCTGTGATGGACCCATTAGGGTTGCACAATCAACCACTCTTAACACCTAGGTTGGACTCTTTGAAGAATGAAGCTTTCACAACAAATTTAAACTCTGCATTGTCCTCATTATTTGGACATTGAACAGAGCTTTCTTCCATAATTGTGGAGTCCTAAGACAGTGGAAAAGAGTGGTTTAATAATTTGAGGGTCTGCATTGTCTCCAAATCTTTTTCATTAACTCCATGTACAAAGCATTTTATCTTCTTGAACTTCAGTGTTTCCTTGCTGTCAGCTGCGAATAATATTGCATGTCCTGTTTCCCTCTGAGTTACTGTGAGCATCATAAGTAGGGTTTGCAAGTCTGTGACCCCTGAGTGCTTTTTTGCACCCATGATATCCCTAATAGATTATTTCTCTTTCTTATTGAGCCTGGATGTATCTTAATTAATTAGATAGTCATTCATCTCACGCTGCTTCTAGCAGTCACCACCAATCAATTAGAAATAGTCTTCAGGATGGAACAAATTTGTCTTTCCTCCATGAACCAAATAATGTACATATAAAGGCTTTCTATGAAAACATGTTAAAAGCACCACACTAGTCTAAGTCCTTCTCCTCTTCCTCATTATTATCATTATTTTTTATCATTAGGAGTTCACTCTACACAATTGCCAAGTTTGGGGACACACTTCCACCTGTGGGATATCCAGTGACCTTCTCCTACCTAGTTTCTGCCCAGAGTTTACCTTCTCGGATCATTTTAGAGGACCTTGGCTTCTCCTGAGATATGGCCCACGTTTGGCTCGCTGCCTAGTTTTGTTTAATTTGTGTACTTATCCAGCACGAATCTGGGGAGAGACAGGGGAATACACAAACTGTAGAAAGCAAGCATGGTTCTCTTATTTTCTGCAGCAGCAAACACCTACATCAAAACCATCAAGGATTCCCAGATACTTGCTTCGTTGTTCTGTTCTTTGGTATCCTCATGAGTAAAATGGAAATGATCATTGATTCCAAATCATAGCCTTTGTTGTCAAGAGGGTTAAATGAATAAAGCTCTTAGAACATTACTGTTACTGTTGTGGCTGTTGGCCGTTCTTGCTGTCATTACTGTTGTTCCTGGCACCTCCACTCTCTGAGCCTCATCCGTGATATGGGCATATACTGTAAGGAGTGAATGAGGTAAATGCTTAACGTTCTAGAATTACCAGACACTCAGTGTTGCTTTGTTTCCTTTTTGGTTTCTCCTGGTTACATGTGGGTATTCAGTGGGGTTGTTTAGGGGGGAATATTTAGTTGGGTGTTTTAGAGCTTCCTTCCGGGTTGAAAAACAAGAAATGGGGAATGGAGGGGTACCTGGCTGGCTCAGTCAGTAGAGCATTTGATTCTCGATCTTGAGGTTGTCTAACTTCAAGCCCCACTTGGATATAGAGATTACTTAAATAAATAGAAACTTAAAAAAAAATGGGGAATGGAGATTTTTGTCCTAGAATGTGCCATAATTATCCTCATAGTGATTTTCTTTTTTTAAGATTTTATTTATTTATTTGAGAGAGAGAGGGCAAGAGCCCTAGCAGGGTGAAGGGCAGAGGGAGAAGCAGCCTCCCTGCTGGGTGGGGAGCCCGACACGGGGCTGGATCCCGGGACTCTGGGATCATGACCTGAGCCCAAAGCAGACGCTTAACTGACTGAGCCACCCAGGTGCCCCCTCATAGTGAATTTAATTGGAGATCTACCTTGACATGTGGTGAGCTCTGGAACACTAGTGTTGGAATGAATTTTGTCTTTTTTCTGCCATTTTACATGCTGAAGAAACTGTGACCCAGAAAAACTTAGTTGCCTGCTAAGGTCACACCATTAGTTAATGGCAGAGCTGAAACAAGACTGCAGGCTTCCTTACCACCGGCACGTGCTTTTCATGGGAGAGAAATACATTTTAACTATTAAGTATTGAAATTTGATATATGAAAACCATAGCTTTTTTCTTCACTTCTCAAGTATCCCAGTCTTGAATGTAACATGAGTCATTATTTTGGGCCAATTTTGTTGAAATGACAACCAAATAAATTACCTAGAGTCACAAATAATGTAGAACTTGGCCCAAAGTTTTACTTAGCTTCACTTATATATGTATAAAATAGATGTTTATTATATATATCATAAACATCTATCTTTATCTAGGTTAACGAATGTGCTCTGCTCTGCGTGGAATTTTAACCAAGTTTCAGAGTTTTTCATTAAGAGGATTTCATGTAGATGGTGGAAGATAAACGTCAAGGCTCCTGGTAATTTACTGTCTATTACTGAATTCCACTCCATAAATATATTATTTAATCAAAACTCATGTTTAAATGAGACAGTAAAAATGGCATGGGTAATATTTAAAGTTTGCATAATTTATACCATACATAGAGTGTTTTTAAAATGTGGAACAAGGAAAGCAGCTTGAGTGTGGAGTCCCAGTTGCTGCCCCTTTGGGAAGGGACCACTGCAGTTGGTGTGACCAACCTGACATTTGTGAGATCTTTCAAAGCAAAGGCTCAAACGTGATGCCCATTTCCCTTCAGAAAATTCCCAGAACTTAACGATTCTGGACCAGCTAAAGCTTCTCTAATCTCCTCTCTGTCCACACAGCAAAAACGGATGAGCTAGTGATGATAATGATAGTTCAGGTAAATATTGATGAGGGGAAGAATAATTCTTTGAACCTTTAATGAAATTCCCCTAAATCTAATCCATTCTCTTGGAGAGAACGAAAAACCTGGATATTCAGGGACGTGTGTGTGTGTGTGTGTGTGTGTGTGTACACGCATGCACGTGCACACATGCGTGTATCAATAATCAAATACTCTTTGAAATGTCATCTCATTATATGCATTTCTCCTATCCTGTCTTTTTTCCTCTGTCTTTTGAAGGGTGTCTGTGGCAGCTATCTGCTCAGTGGGTCCGCCATGACTTGAGGGAGCATGATGTAATATGAAGCTCCCAGTTTATGGAGCCAGACAGATCTGGGTTCAAAGGGGCTTTAATTAATTAATTAATTAATTATAATTTGTTTGGCTTTCAGTAAGAAACTCAGCATGTGGAACCTGAGTTTTCTGAAAATTCTCTAACATACAGCAGAAACATCATCAACCTTAGGCCGCTTCTCCCTTGCCCTAAGTAGGGGACTTTGCTGGTGAATTTCTCGAAGGTTCTCACTCCTGTCCCCCATTAGACTTGAAGTTTCAGCAAGAACTTTCCTACCTGCTCAGTGACACCACCCCCTCCCTGCCCCCCGTCAGATGTTATAAGGATGAGTTTGTCTATAAAGTGGCTCTGTCACGGAGGTATTCCTGATGAGGAAAGGATGGATGGATGTAGACAAATGGCTTTGGTCTGGTAGGTCTGAGAAAAGTAGTAGCTGTACTGAGAGGGGAAAGATTGATGGACCCATACTCATTATTGTGGAAGGAGGGTCTGACAGGTCAGGATGAGCTTTAATTGTGTCGACAGCATCCCTGTCTCCGAGGAAATTGCAGCCATTGAGTGAGGCTGACAGGGAAGTGCCATGAAGGCAAGAATACATGAACGCATGCTATTTGGTGAACAAGATATAGTGGGCATTTGAGGGCAGAAGGAGGTGCTAGGGCAGAGATGAAGGCTGAATGGGATGAAGAGAGGATGGGATGTTGTCTGAATTTCATGCAGGCCTGAGACTAGGGAGTCCCCGATGACACACCACTTAGGGACTCTCTTGGGAGACAAAGACTCTCTAGCAGGAAAACAATTTTTTTAAATTTTTTATTGTTATGTTAATCACCATACATTATATCATTAGTTTTAGATGTAGTGTTCCATGATTCATTGTTTGTGCGTAACACCCAGTGCTCCACGCAGAACGTGCCCTCTTTAATAGCCATCACCAGGCTACCCCATCCCTCCCACCCCCCACCACTCCATCAATCCTCAGTTTCTTTCCTGAGATTAAGAATTCCTCATATCAGTGAGGTCATATGATACCTGTCTTTCCCTGATTGACTTATTTCACTCAGCATAACACCCTCCAGTTCCATCCAC
>NW_027397075.1:10281175-10293251 GCF_003265705.2 Callorhinus ursinus | reverse complement strand
AAAAACTAATGATGTAATATATGGTGATTAACATAACAATAAAAAAATTAAAAAAAAAATCCACATATAAGTGGATCCGCACAGTTCAAACCTATGGTGTTCATGGGCCAGCTGTACATATCCAGGTGCTGTGTGCCTTGTACAGAAGGTCTGAGTCTCTCCCACGATGAAGAAAGAGGCAAGGTACAGGTTGAGCTGAGGAACGAGAACAGATGACCTGGGGGAGCGACCCTGAGCAGGTGCTATTGCTCAGGAAAGGGAAGAGAGGAGGAGCCATGAAATGTGGGTAGATGACCTTCATCTAATCGAGGGACAAAAGGTCTCTATCACAAAAGATGTTAGTGCGTCTATTACCGATTTTGACTTTTTGTTAGTAGAATGAAGTCACTCACTTCCTAAGGGGTTCTGCTCAGCTGCCTGTGGGCTAGAAACTGGGGCAATCTTTCTTGATTCTTCTGGGGTGTTCCAGCTAATTCCAGCAGCCTAAAAAACTGCCATAATGCCGTGGCTTAAAATAATAGCATTCACTTATTTTGCTCAAGAATCTGGCAACTGAGCACGGGCAGACATTTCTTAGGACTTTTCCTGTGGTTCCAGAAACTTGGGTCTGAGGTTGTTTTGAAGACTTCCTACTCACATCTCTGGGCTGGAAGACTCAAAGAGTAGGGGCTCATCTTGGTCTATTTAGGCTGCTAACAAAAATACCGTAGAGTGGTTGGCTCTAAAACGACAGAAATATATTTATTACATTTGTAAAGTCTGGGAAGTCCAAGATCTAAGTGCCAGTAAATTCTGTGCCTGGTTAGAACCTACTTTCTGGTTCATAGATGTCTTCCTACCCTGTCCTTGCGTGGGGGAGGGGGGTTGGGAACCTTCTGGGGCCTCTTTCAATAAGAGCTTTAATCCCATTCTTTAGGGCTCCACCCTCAAGATGTAATCACCTCCCAGAGGCTCCATCTGCAAATACCAACATACTAGGGGTTATGTTTCCCCATGTGAATTTTGAGGGACTCAAACATTCAGTCTCTAGCCAAGCTAATTGCTGGGACTGCTCAGATCTCTCTCTCTCCCACTCTGCCGTCTCTCTACATGGTCTCTATCGCAGTGAGAGATGAAAGAGAGAGAGGGTAGTCAGACGTCTGACGTATGGTGTCACTCCCACCACACGCATTCGGTGAGGCAGACATTTCTCCAGATGTGCTATGCAGAGCACAGAGCCATTGTCAGCGATCAACATGGCACCTCTGATGGAGAAATCTTTCCCTGCTGTCTTTATAGGAAAGAACAGAGCCTCTGTTTTCACTTCTGTGGATTTCTGATTCTAAAAGAGCAACCTAAAGGTAAAGTTCTCCTGATCCCTGCAGGCGTCTGAAAAAAAGATTCTCTTAATTTACATGTGCAAAAAGGTGCAGTCCCACTTTTGGCAAAATAGTGAAGTTAGACCGTTTGGAAATTAAACTCAGAAAGGGTAGCGTTGGTAGAACCGTACATCCTCCCCTAGCCTGGCCATGTATATCAGGCATTATTATTTCCATTTTGTAGGTGGAGAAAGCCACAAATCCTTAAAATTTTTTTTAAAAAATAAAAAAAAAAATTGAAGGCCTTCCAATGGTAAAAGCTAAGGTGCATGCTTCTTTTAGTTGGAAAGAAAAATAAATATGATGATTCCTTTTTGCATTGCTAAGCTGGGTATGTATGTCTAGTGCTTTCAGACTTTTGTTAGCCATGGGGCTCTTTCTTCAAATGAAAAGTAACTTAAGTTTAAACAAATAGAACCTAAATAACTCAGACTTACTCTGAGTCAGGTGATCTAAGGCAGCTGAACTGAGCAGACTTTAATAACTTTTAACATAGAGACCACACTGTTCTCTGGGCATGACATACATACACATGCACACACACATTTTTATATATGTAAAGGATAGCAATTAATTTTATAGGTTTGGCTTTGAACATTAAGATTTCAGACCAGTTTGCAACTGATACAACAGAGAAGAACAGTGGCTGGCTGGATTAATTGAATCTGTCTTTGCACATCGGTGGCCCAAGACGATTATTTATATAAAGATTTTCTTTTCTTATAATTATAGTCCTCTTATGATGGAAGAGTAACCTGTAATTTATAAAAGTGTTTATGTTGTTACAAATCTGATAGGTCGTACTCAAAGTTGAGACGAGATATTGAGCCAAGTCCACATATCAGTCAAATGACGACAGGGAGGAATAAAACTTCTCTGTCGACAAGGCTCTAACACAGAATAACAGACGACACTGAAAGTGTCAGTCACCTTTGCAGGCATTTTTGAAGTTAGATTTTAGATTGAGTAGCTATGATTTATTTTGATGTCAAAAAGTTATTCATATATTTATGTAAAAAGAAAGTAGCAGATCAACAGGGTGTTGATTATGAAGGTGGTATGTAATAAATCAGCGAAGTGATTCTGGTCATCTCACCAATTTTGACACAGAGGCTTGCTTATTTATGGCATTTTGAGATCTGAGGAGTTGATTTATATTTGCAATAACATGCCCCCATCCATTAACAGTTCTGGCATGCGTAGATGAGTCGCTCTTTTGTATTTAATGATTGGCATTTTTAAAAATTACGTGACTATAAATTGTCAGGCAGGATCAAACCTCTGTTTAATACATAATTTTGCTGAAACATTTATTTTTTTAATAAGAATATGATAGTTAAGAGATAATACATTGTTAGTATCTTCATTCTTTGCACCCCTCACCCCCATGCAATGTTAATTATAACCTAGATGGTTGAAACTGCCAAGATCCTTAGGAATAGTTTCCCACAACCACTTCATTTTGCAGATGGGGAAACTGAGGCCTAAAGATGAATAACTTTTCAAGGGTAGTTCTCCCGTATCCATCTGGTGCACCTGGGGTGTGCTACAAGTACACATGCCCAGGCTTACTTTGAGGTGTGTGACTGAGCCCCCGAGAACAGCTTCTCTAGAAGACCTTGAAGCATGGCCTGATTTAGGAACCAAATTTGGAGACAGTTAGAGGCGTCCAAACCCCATTTCTCTTGTTTATCAGCTTTATAACCTTGGGTTAAGTTACCTTTTCTCTCTGAATCCTGTCCTCATCTATGAAGTCAGGAAGGCTAATTATTCCAACCTTACAAGGCTGTTGTGAGAATAAAATTTAATATAAGGAAAGTCCCAAGTATACCATAGTAAGTCACTGATATATTATTCTTTGCCTCCTTCACCTTTAAAAACCTGGTGTATACACATCTGCACGCACACACACATGCAAACCTTCCTCTACATTCTGGACTAATTGATTATGAGATTTCTGTTCTACATCCCACTGGTTAGAGGTCTCTAAAATAATCACACTTTAAGCAAAATGTGAGTCTTGTGGCATTAACTTTGTTCACTGCATGCTTTTTCAAAGGGCAGTTTTTTTTAAAATTTTTTTAAACTAAGTTTTTATTATTTTATTTTTTAGATTTATTTATTTGAGAGAGTGAGAAGGAGAGAGAGTACATGAGAGTGGGGAGGGTCAGAGGGAGAAGCAGGCTCCTCGCTGAGCAAGGAGCCCGATGCTGGACTCGATCCCGGGACTCCGGGATCATGACCTGAGCCGAAGGCAGTCGCCTAACCAACTGAGCCACCCAGGCACCCTTAAATTTTTTATTGTTATGTTAATCACCATACATTACATCATTAGTTTTTGATGTAGTGTTCCATGATTCATTGTTTGTGCATAACACCCAGTGCTCCACGCAGAATGTGCCCTCTTTAATACCCATCACCAGGCTAACCCATCCCCCCAAGCCCCTCCCCTCTAGAACCCTCAGTTTGTTTTTCAGAGTCCATCGTCTCTCATGGTTCGTCTCCTCCTCCGACTTACCCCCCTTCATTCTTTCCCTGCCTGCTATCTTCTTCTTTTCTTTTTCTTAACATATGTTGCATTATTTGTTTCAAAAGTACAGATATGTGATTCAACAGTCTTGCACAATTCACAGCGCTCACCGTAGCATATACCCTCCCCCATGTCTATCACCCCGCCACCCCATCCCTCCCACCCCCCACCACTCCAGCAACCCTCAGTTTGTTTCCTGAGATTAAGAATTCCTCATATCAAATCCAATCAAGAAATGGGCAGAAGACATGAACAGACATTTCTCCAAAGAAGACATCCAAATGGCCAACAGGCACATGAAAAAGTGCTCAACATCACTCGGCATCAGGGAAATCCAAATCAAAACCTCAATGAGATACCACCTCACACCCGTCAGAATGGCTAAAATTAACAAGTCAGGGAACGACAGATGTTGGCGGGGATGTGGAGAAAGGGGAACCCTCCTACACTGTTGGTGGGAATGCAAGCTGGTGCAACCCCTCTGGAAAACAGTATGGAGGTTCCTCAAACAGTTGAAATTAGAGCTACCGTTCGATCCAGCAATTGCACTACTGGGTATTTACCACAAAGATACAAATGTAGGGACCCGAAGGGGTACATGTACCCCAATGTTTATAGCAGCAATGTCCACAATAGCCAAACTGTGGAAAGGGCCAAGATGCCCATCGACAGATGAATGGATAAAGAAGATGTGGTATATATACACAATGGAATATTATGCAGCCATCAAAAGGAATGAGATCTTGCCATTTGCAACGACGTGGATGGAACTGGAGGGTGTTATGCTGAGTGAAATAAGTCAATCAGAGAAAGACATGTATCGCATGACCTCACTGATATGAGGAATTCTTAATCTCAGGAACCAAACTGAGTGTTACTGGAGTGGTTGGGGGTGGGAGGGATGGGATGGCTGGGTGATAGACATTGGGGAGGGTATGTGCTACGGTGAGCGCTGTGAATTGTGCAAGATTGTTGAATCACAGATCTGTACTTCTGAAACAAATAACGCAACATATTTTAAGAAAAAAGGAAAAGAAGAAGATAACAGGAGAGGAAGAAAAGGGGAGTATGTCAGAGGGGGAGACGAACCATGAGAGATGATGGACTCTGAAAAACTGAGGGTTCTAGAGGGTAGGGGGGTGGGGGGATGGGTTAGCCTGGTGATGGGTATTGAGGAGGGCACGTTTTGCATGGTGCACTGGGTGTTATGAACAAACAATGAATCATGGAACACTGCATCAAAAACTAATGATGTAATATATGGTGATTAACATAACAATAAAAAAAAAGAATTCCTCATATCAGTGAGGTCATATGATACATGTCTTTCTCTGATTGACTTATTTCACTCAGCATAACACCCTCCAGTTCCATCCACGTCGTTGCAAATGGCAGGATCTCATTCCTGAAAGGGCAGTTTTTGCTCCTTTGTGTGTGTCTCGGCATAATACTGGTGCTGTAGGCTGGTGCATTTTGTTCCTCATGTGACAGCAATAAGAGAGAATATTTATGCCTTCTTTCCCCCTACCCCAAGCTCCTTTTTAATGAGGACGAGGACACTTTTAAGATCAAGCTAGTTACCTTCGGTTTGTTTTGCAAAACTGAGTAAGAGCATCAGAGGCCAGGGTTGTTGGGCCAAATTGCCAAATCAGGGGACGGATGGAGAAAGTGAGGCCAGGGGTGGGAGGATACACCAAGGACCTGCAGAGAGGCAGGACCTGTGGAATCTGGGGGCAGTCAGGGGAGAGGGCCTTTTCTATGAAGAGTGTGACTTCAAGGGGATGGGTGATGAGTTTTTAGAAGGTCTTGCTGTGGATTCTCCATTTGTCATTTTCTACATTAATTATCCACCACCCCCGAACCTTTGGGATTGATTTTTTTTTTTTTCCTGTGTCTAGCCTGGTCTCAAAGGAAAAATGAGCAGGACTTGATTTTCTTCTAGTTTCACCTGCGTTTGTCAAGAGACCACATGCTGGACCTTCTCATATACTTCACAAAGATAGAACTGAAGACACTAAATGAGGAGTAAACATGGCATGAGGAAGAAAAATTTAAGACTGAGGACTAATAGGGGCAGTTTGGCTCTTGCCTCTGCTCATGTGTGGGAGACAGAGAAATGGGTGGTTTAAATCCGTTGACTCCCTTCCTTGCCTGCTATTTATGGAATGATGCTGTTCTGGTTATCTATCGTATCATATCACAATATTGCTAAGCTTAGGGCTTTGCAAACTAATTCCCACCATCGGTCATAGCCCTCTGGGTTGACTGGTTTTCAGCTGGGCAGTTCTTGCTGGGGGTCTGTCATGTCATTGCAATGGGAAAGCATCTGGAGCTGGAGTCATCAGAGGGTTGGAATGGGCTGGACATCCAAGGTGACTTCTTTTCTCACTTGTCTGGCATCTGGGCTGGGTCAGCTAGAACAACTCACGATTGACCAGGCATCTCTTGCCATGTAGATAGCTTGGGCTCCGCACTGCATGGCAGTCTCACAGTGGTCCGATCCCTTAAATGGCCCCTGGCTTTCTCCAGAGTGCACATTCAAGGGACTCAAGACGAAGCTGCAAGACGTCTTATGGCCTAGCCCCAGAAGTCATATGGCATCACATCCAGCACATGCTGCTGGTTATACAGGACCAGCCCAAGCACAGCTACGGGAAGACACAAAGCAGGGGTGAAGACGGAGGGATGCGCGGTTCATCAGGGAGCCATCTTGGGAGACTAGATCTCACCAGTATTAAAGGCAGCAGCTCATCCAGGCTGCAAAGACGGGTGATGGGATTTTATACCTTTTTTGAAAAGCAAGGGGAGGGGAAAGTTAACTTAATATGGGAGGTCTGCAAAAGTTGAGGCACAGCATTTTTTCCAGTAAGCTTGCCCGTCTTTGCTGAGCCCTGCACTATGCAGCCGTTAGCAGGCAGGCAATGCTTTGCTTTATGAGGCAATTATTCCAACACACTCTATTCAAAATACACATTAGAACTTAACCTTCTGAATCCTGAAGTAGCATTTTTATCACCCAACATTAGAAAAGAGACAGAGTCAGCATATTTCTCCCCCTTTTATGATCTGGTATCATTAATAAAGCATTGGGCAAGGACCGTCTCACAATTCTTCCGGATAATTTGTGACACAAAGGCGTCATGTGATACAATTGTCTGTTGACTTATTCAATAACAGAGGAAACACATGGATCGTTTTAAAAATAAAGCCAAAGAATTAAACAACCACCAGGAATATTTCCTCCCAACAATGTGAAAGCACGGTCTAGAATGAGATGTGATGACACTGGATATGCACAAGTAGAAATGGGAAGTTAATATGGAATTTCTAATTAGGGTCACATGCTAATGAACTCTCTCTTCATGTTAGTTTTATGCCGCTTCAGAAATTTTTTATCATATGCTTAAAAATTTATGGCCAGAAACATTAATGAAAATGAGGCGTGAATTGAAAATTGTGTCATTATGGAGATGAGGGTGGCCCGGCATTGCTGATTTTCAAGGAGGTATCTTTTATTGCCTTTTTTGAGAACGGAGAAATGATACAGGTAAAATTAATGGCAAGGCATATTCTCCATCCTGACATAGGCAGCATGGTGATACGTAAAGTTATAAAAGTTTGATTTTAATAAGATTTTGAATTAATTATAAGGAGAATATTAATCATAATTGACAGTCATTTTTCAGAATAAAACTTCACCATCTAAGTAATATTATAGTTCTTAAGTGCTTGGAGATAGGCGTTTTCTTTCTCCCTCTGCTTTGTCTTTTCGGAAATTAAAATCCACCTTTTCAGAATACCGTGGATTGGGAAGCGCACGCCTTTTCATCTGTGAAATACTCACTCAGTTGCTGATTGTATTTTAAAAGTGCCTCTGCCAGCTGAGCTCGGGGGGACGGGCAGATTCTGTGAAGCCGTGGTTATGAGGAGGGGCAAGAGCGTGGGCATATTAAACTCTCTCTGTTTTTAATCTCTCAAAAACTATTGTTTTCAGTACATCTGATAACTGTCAAATTTGAATGGATTTTCCGAAAGGCACATTTCAAATTTCTAAGAATCCTATCTTAAACTTAATCGTAGCAGGGACGACGGCAGAAGTGGGAACAAAATCCCATTTCTAGGCCCGATCTCCAGGGAGTGACTTCTTTCTCTCTGGCTCATTCTGTGTGCTTTTGGACCCAGGACTTCAGACACTCTTCAGAGACCTCCTTCCTACATCCCTTCCTCCGGGCCTTTCTCAGCCTCATCCAAACTTACCAATCTTGTCTGCAGGAGAGACCCCCTTCTTCCTCCCTCCCTGCCTCCTATCCTCTCTGCCCCCTGAAAGGGTCCCAGGAAATGCCAATATGTGGGTTTTTTTTCTTTACACCAAGCAGCTCTCTGGCACCTGCTGGGTGTCCTGTGATTCAGCTCAATTCTTATGCTGTCTACTTGGATACAGCATCATATGGTTAAGGGCTCAGTCCCATACCACTGCCCTCTCCCAGCTTCAGAGGCCAGTTGCCAGTCTGGGTTACCACCTGTGCCATCTGACTGACCAGTTATAGATGGGAGGGTCCCATAGACCCCTTCTTGGGTTCCATTAATTTGCTAGAGCATCTCACAGAACTTCGAGAAATATTTCACTTACCAGATCGCAGGTTTATTACAAAAAAGGTATAACTTGGGAATGGCCGGATGGAAGAGATGTGTAGAGCAAGGTATATGGGGAAGGCACAGACCTCCCATGCCCTTCACTGCATGCCACCCTTCTAGCCTCTCCAGGTGTTCACCAAGCTAGAAGCTCTCTAAACCCCACCTGTGGGGCTTTTATAGAGGCTTCGTTAGACAGGCATGATTAGGTAAATCATTGACCATTAGTGACTGAACTCAACTACCAGCCTTTCTTCCTTCCTGGAGGTGAGGTGGATGGGACTAAAACTTAAACCCTCTAAACACATGGTTGGTTCTCCTGACAACCAGCCCCCATCCTCAGATGTGGTCCAGAAGTTACCTCATAACATAACAAGAGGCGCCTTTATCTGTTCCATCACTTAGGAAACTCCAAGAGCTTTGGGAGCTCTGTGCATAAGGAGGGACCAAGACCAAATATATATTTCATGTTATAAATCACATATCATACTCCCTTTGCCTTGGAGAGAAGACCAGCATCTTGTCTCCCTGACATCCCCCCATTACCTCTTAGTTCCAGGGGAGGGTGCGGAAGCGAGACTTTGACCTCCTCAGTCGGCACACCCCTCTCCCAGTTGCAGAGATTGGTTCAGACATGGGCACAGGACACAAGCCAGGCCAAAAGGACAAAAATGCCTGGGCTACGAAGCTGGTGGGATGTGGACCCTGAGCTGCTGCTGGTGACTGTTTTGTTACCTCCTAGGGAGAACCTTCCAGAGACCAAGGTATAGGGAGGACAGCAGAGCTGAGCAGTGCAGACAGCGCTGGGGCCCACCACACCGTTTTCAAGCTCTTTCTCTACATTCCTTTCTAAGGGCTGCTATAACAAATTGCCTCAAACTTGGTGACTGAAAACCCCACAAATCTATTATTTCATGATTCTGAAGGTCAGAATTCTGAAATCAAGGTGTCTGCAGGGCCGTTCTCCTTTGAAGGTTCTAGAGGAAGATGCTTCCTAGTCTCTGCCAACTTCTAGTGGCCCCAAATGGTACTTGGCTTGTAGCAGGGTAACTCCAGTCTCTGCTTCTGTTTCCGCAAGGCCTTCTTTCCTGTGTGTCAGGTCCATCCTACTTTCTCTTATAAGGACACCCTCACTTGATGTAGGGCCCCTCCTAAATACTGGATGATCTCATCTAGAGATCCTTGACTTGATTACATCTGCAAAGACTCTACGTCTAAGAAAGCCACACCCATCCTCACAACACCAGGAGATAGGAGTTGGACATACCTTTTATTTTGAGGGGGCAGAGAGGGGGGCACAATTCAACTCTCTATGACCTGGGTTACTTCTTTTAGGTAATTTATTAATTCATTCCCCACCCCCTCACCCCATAAAAGAGCCCTGGTTAATATATCCTCTGCCTGTGGTCTCCACTCGCGATTTCAGGCATTCAGAACTCAAAAGTACTATAAAGATAATTCTGGTCGACCCCTTAAGATAAGGCGTGGGGCTGGGGGAGATTTTGTTCAGACTCCTCTGTAGCAGCTCCCATGGCTAGGGAAGACAGGAATGCTGACTCCCGGCCCGGACTTCAGCTCTGTAAAAGTTAGATTGGAAACACAATCATTGTGTGAGATGTCCAGAGCAACTTATATAGACAGAGTTCTCTCTCCTTCTTCACCGAGGAGGCTGAGACCCAGCCTTGGCTGCACCAGCTTGCGTTCTGGCCTGGGAATTGTCCCCAGCCTTGTACACCCCGCCTGCATTTTTTTTAAGTCATTCGCTGGATAATTTTTTGTCACAGGGTAGCATTGAAGGTAGTGATTATGCTGCCATAGAGCTGACACGTCTCAGGGTCTCTCCTCAGTGGCTTTCCTTCCCCATCCACCCCCCCCCACCCCCGACTGTGGTTCTCAAGTTTATGATAGTGGGAAGGACATCCCACAACCATTTTCAGAATTTTTAAAACATCATGAGAAATGACAGTGCTTTGCGTTCAGCTGGACTTCTGTCAAGCCGGTGGTGGTGACACAAGTTATCTGAACCACTGGTCCATAATTGGATATATCTTAGATGATCCACTTGCAAAGGAGCGAATGAGTCAATGGAAAGTAAAAGCTTAACATTTTGGTTGACAGAATTCCTGTTGAGAAGCATTGAAGAACTTCTCAGCAGGGCTGTTTGGAAAGCTTAAAGTTAAGAGAGTCTTTGTCTGAAAGAGCCTGGTTGAAATCCCTGTTCCCCAGCCTGTCGCTGTGTGATCCCGGGGAACTCACTGCTAGTAACCTCTCCAAGCTAGGTCCCTCCTCTGTGAAGGTGAGCCAGGCTAATACCTGCCTCTCAGGATTCCCAGAGATAGCAAACACAAAGCACTTAGCACAGCGTGTGGCATATATTAGGTGCTTAATAAATGATAGTTGAAATGATTATGAGTCTCTTTATCATCTCTAGACTTTCCTCCTTCCCTGGAGTGTGGAATGTAAGTATTATAAAGCCCCTTCCTGGGGCGTGAAGTGGGTTTATCCAGGCTCTGCCTCCATAGGTCTTGGCCAAGGGCAGTTCTATTATAGAGCTGCCCCTGTGGGGCCTTTCGAGGAGGGTAAATTGCTAATTAAAAGCAAATCATGGGGCACCTCGGTGGCTCAGTCGGTTAAGCATCCAACTCTTGATTTTGGCTCAGGTCATGATCTCTGGGTTGTGAGATAGAGCCCTGCATCACGCTCTGCTCTGGGCTTGGAGCCTGCTTAGGACCCCCTGCCCTGTACATGCTTTCTCTCTCTCTTATAAAAAAAAAAAAAAAAAAGGAAATCACAGCTTTTCACTTATTGAGGTGTAAAAAACAGGGAATTCAGGACTACAATGACCAATAAGAGATGAATCCAATTTTCATTGTGATTTTTGGAAATAATGAGTAGAGTGATAGTAACATGTAACCAAATGGGGATGATAAATAATAATGTTTTGGTCTCTAGTGGTTCTTCAGCGTAATAAGCTTTCTCTTGTGTCCTGTATTTATTAGCCACTCATACAGTCTACACCGAGCTGCTGCTGACCCCATCACCCAGATGAGGAAGTAGGGAGATTAGGTTGTTTGCACAAGGACGTGAAGGGAGACAGCCGCAGAACTGAGATCAGCCTCAAGCAGTGGGTCTCCATGGCCAAATTCTTTTTTTTTTTTAATTTTAATTTTTATTGTTATGTTAATCACCATATATTACATCATTAGTTTTTGGTGCAGTGTTCCATGATTCATTGTTTGTTCATAACACCCAGTGCTCCATGCAGAACGTGCCCTCCTCAATACCCATCACCAGGATAACCCATCCCCCTCACCCCTCCCCTCTAGAACCCTCAGTTTGTTTTTCAGAGTCCATCATCTCTCATGGTTCGTCTCCCCTTCTGACATACTCCCCTTTTCTTCCTCTCCTGTTATCTTCTTCTTTTTCTTTTTTCTTAAAATATGTTGCGTTACTTGTTTCAGAAGTACAGATCTGTGATTCAACAGTCTTGCACAATTCACAGCGCTCACTGTAGCACATACCCTCCCCAATGTCTATCACCCAGCCACCCCCTCCC
>NW_027397075.1:10254898-10281075 GCF_003265705.2 Callorhinus ursinus | reverse complement strand
CCCAGCCACCCCATCCCTCCCACCACCCCACCACTCCAGCAACCCTCAGTTTGTTTCCTGAGTCCATGGCCAAATTCTTAATCGGTACGCATGGGGCCTCCAAATGGGGACTACATGCTCAAAATAGGGGATATCATAGGAAGTCTGAGACATATGTTTCCTGTAGGGATAAGGACTTGGGCTTTCTGAGGAGGGATTTTTACTCTGTCATGGGATTCTCAACAGCCATCTGGAGGTTCATGCAAGGAAGGTATGGCTCTGTGAAAAACACACATGTATGGAGGATGTCCTCTGACACCTCTGTGAGCCATCCGCTTTCTCTTCTCTGTCCCCAGCCCCTTGCACCGTGTGAGGCCCAGGGCTGGCATGCATTTTTTGAGCATCACAAGTTGCCAGTTGCCTCTCAGGGCTCTGAGAATATAAGGCTGAGTGGCATCAGAACTACTTCTGACTCTCAGAGATCACACAGTCTCGTCTGAAAGACAAATATTAGACAAACAGTTGCAGCGGTGCTGGGAGGGAAGGTGCGTGGCCCTGTGAGCAGGGATTCACAGTCCTTCACTGAGGTGAAGGGGAAAGGGTGTCCCTTGCCATTGAAGGGGCTGGAACTCCAAGGAGCTCTTTAGCTGGTGCGAGGGGTGGGGAGGGGGGATTCAGAGGGAGGAGTCACCTTGGCAGATGGCTTTGCATCAGGAAGAATGAAAGGTTAGTTAGTGAAAGGTAAGGCCAGTGGACTGGGAAACGTGGGGGCACGGAGCAAGAGGTGGGTGGAGATGATGCTGCTGCTGTCGGGGACCAGATCATGCAGGATGGGTCAAAGTAAAACATGGTGATCTGAATCCTAAGTGCAGGGAGAAGTCTCTTTAAGTCAGTCAGTCAGTTTGCCTATCTATCTATCCATCCGTCCATGAAGTCCACCATGTATCTGTACATCTGCTCATCATCTATTTATCTATCCATGCTTTAGTTCTGTCATGTATCTATTGATCTATCCATCCATCCATCCATCCATCCATCCATCCATCCATCCACCCAATTTATGGATGCCTATCTATCTGCCTGCCTATCATCTATCAGCAACAGGATGGGTATCATCTTCCATGGACAGGAAACAGGTAGGGGCAGTGAAGAGTCCATGGGAAGGCCAGTGAGGGGTTATGACAAGAAGCAGTGAAGCCTGAGCTTGCATGGTGGCAGGGGATAGATCTGAGAGTAGTAGAAGGCAGATAGAAACCCTGTGCAGCTGAGTGACCCGACCCACATATGTGTCCCTCCACACAGCTTTACATTTCCTCTGTTTCCCTGTTTGCCTTGCCTTTCCATGCCAAGAGCACACTGCTGAGGAACAGGAAAATATTTGTTCAAGAATTCTGTTGCTCTTCTTGAGTGCCAGGTCCAAGACGTCCTACACAGTAGCTCTTGGCCCAAACAGGCCCTCTTAGATGGTCCGTGCTCACCTGCCTGTGGAGCTGTGGATCCCCCGGGAACCTGTGGGGAGCAGCAGGTGACCAAACTGTAAAACCAAGAATTTAAGGAGAGAAGGATTAGAAGCAAGCAATTCCTTTTGAGGAATTGGGTTGTCAGTCTGAAAAAAGACACCCCTTATCACTGCTCCAATTCCTCCCACCAACTGTTCAGCTGCCCCGGGTGCCAGAAGCATGAAAACGCTCTGGGAGAGAGGTTGGCACTTCTGCGGACAGCTGCACAAAGGCACAACGTCTGTTCTCCTAAGGAAACAGTGCGGCTTCCCGGGGCTGGGAGGTGGCTGGGTGCGACCCTGGGACACGTGAGGGAGCCACTGGCTCCTGTCCCTTGCTCTGTGCTCCACTCCCCCAACCCCCCAGCACCGGCACAGGGGCCATGTGCCTCAGCCGCCAGGGCTGGGACCTCGTCTTGCTTGGCTCTGTTTTGGCTTCCCTTTCAGTCTACAGTGACTGATGGCCTTTCTTCTGCACTGCCTTTAACTCAGCAAAGACCCCCAGGCAAGCTGTCACTCCCAGAAAGATCTTTGAAAAGCAGCCTGGTGAAATTAGCAGCAATGGAAATGATGAAACATTTCCTTTTCTTTACTTATTTTTCCCCCTTAACCAGCCATTGTACTTTTTTTTTTTTTCATGCTCACGTCTCATGCAGCTCGAACCCCAGAGGACATCTGGCCACCCCTGTCCTAACTGGGAACTCAAGGCTCTTCCCTGCCTTTGGCTAAAGTTCTCCAGGGGCGTTTTCTTAGAGCAGTCATCAAGATTTAGAGGAGGAAGTCTGAGGGAAAACCCTGGAGGGATGTGAGGGTGTGAGTGATGGATTCCTTCCATCCTGCCACTATCAGTTTGCATTTACAGAGTACCACGCTTCCCGGAGGACTCCCAGAACCCGCGGGAGCCTGCTTGCCATCTAGCACACATCCAGACTCCCTTTCTCTCAGCAGCTGGCCCCCTCTCCCTCCTCACTGCCTCTTACCTTACAAACTGGGTGATACCTTCATTACCTCAAAATGTGTTAATCCAGGTGCCCTTTTAGCAAAACCTGTGGGTCTTCTGGCTGCTGGAGGCCATTCATGACTCTTGGCTCCATGTCAGCGTCACATAATAAGATCATTAGAAGAGAGCGCCAGTCCCTCAATGCCCAGATTAGTGGGTGCTCAGGAAGTGTACTTTGAGAAGAGACATCAGAGCAAAGCCTGGATATTGGAATCCTCTGCCGTTTGTCTCCAGCAATTAATAGGGTCCCGATCTGAGAAGTGCCAAGACCACACTGGATCAGAAAGACCTCAATGCATTGGTTAAGAGCACTGATTTCGGGGACGCCTGGGGGGCATAGTTGGTTCAGTGCCGACCCTTGGTTTTGGCTCAGGTCGCGATCTCAGGGTGTAAGATCCAGCCCCACGCTGGGCTCCGCAGGGGTCTCTTTCCCTCTCCCTCTGCACTTCCTGCTCATGCTCCCTGGAGTGTGCTCTCTCTCTCTCAAATAAATAAACAAATCTTAAAAAAAAGAGCACTGATTTCGGAGTCATTCTGAGTGCTCTCAGCTGTGTGACCTCCAAATAGGTTACTTAAGCTCTCTGAGCCCCGATGAGGAGGACAGTGAAGTTCTTACAGAGAACTTGGAGATCATGGATAAAAATGTTTGGGTAATTACTCAACACATGTTCTTTAGAGCAGGGCTCAGGTTGAGGCAGGCAAAAAGAAGCCAGGCAAGAGCAGAGTTAGAGTCTGTCATTAGTTAATGTTGACATTTTATTCACTGTGCACTTTTTACATTCATTTCAATTGTATTAAAATATAGTTTATCTTGATTTCTGAGTTTTATGGTGCCCTTCAGGTGTGCCCTTCATCCCAGTCCTGACCCCAGTTTTGAGCATTAACCCTGTGTGAGGTGCCGCGCTAACTAGTGGGCATGCAGTGATGTGTCCCTCAAGATGCTTTGAGTGGCCTGTGATTGATTTTCCAAGCAAATAGGCAGCACACAATAAGGGGACTTGTAATCTGATATAATAAGAAGTCCTTATAAAATAAGACAGGCCAGCTTGAATGACTCAACACTGCCATCAAAGAATGACCTAGACCCTAGAAATGCTCATGTTCTTTCATTTTCTCACAGTGGTTTGACCCTCAGACTTATCCCTTGAAGTCACATTAACCAGAACTGGGTCAAGTGCCCTAACTTTAAGGCGGTCTGGGAAAAGGGACTACCTGGCATGTTCGGCCTCTGTAGAAGGAACTAGGTTCTGCCAGAAAGAGAGTATTACATTAGGCCATAGGACCTTGTCTGTTCTGTGCTATTTCTTCTGTCTGAAACACACACACACACACAGAGACACATGCGCAGACAGACACACACACACACACACTTTTACTCCTGTTCTTCTGTGGCCATAGTATTTAGGGAAGGAAAAACATCTTTTTCTTCTATTCTTCTTGGTTCTTGCCTGGGACCCCTGTAACAAAAGACAGACTGACAAAAGAAAAGCATACAGATTTATTTAATACAAGTTTTAGGTGACACGGGAGCCCTCATAAGGAAATGAAAGCTTGGAGAAATGGTTTGTTTTTATGCTAGGTTTGATGAAGAGTGAAAAGTTGTGGGAAGACATGATGGGACAAAGGGAGTCGTCTAAGTGCAGTAAATTGGGGGAAACTTAGCAAGGCCTATTCATCCACATTCCCGTCTGCATCTCTCTGTCTTCAGAGATACGGGTGCTCCTTTCCTCCAGGTAGAGGAGAGTTTGTTGACCTGCTTCAGGGGAGGGTCAGAGAGTCTTTCCTGCACATGCCATTTCTCAAATTCCTCCAGCTGGAAATAAGCAGGACGTCAAATTGCCCTATTGTGGAGCAGCAGGTCCTGAACCCGGTCAGGATATTTAATAAATCATTCAACAGGTATTTGTTGTTGTTGTTGTTGTTTTTCCAACAAGTATTTGTTGAATACAAGGGCCATACTCTCTCCTTGACATATAGGGATGAACAGGACAGACGTCTTCCCTGATCTCTTGGGGCTTATAATCTGGGGTGCGGGGGAGAGAGGACAGAGATTCAATAAATAATAAACCCACTAACAAGAAGGAAATTATCAGAAAATATTATTTGCTATGCAGAGATTTAAAATAGGGAGATGTGGGGTGCCTGGATTGCTCAGTCAGGTAAGTATTTGACTTTTGACCTCAGCTCAGGTCTTGATCTCAGGGTCATGAGTTCAGGCCTCATGTTGGGCTCCACATTGGGTATGGAGCCTACTTAAAACAAACAAACAAAAATACAATACAATACAATGGGGAGATGTGCACTCAAGGGCAACTGAGTTGTAACCTTTGATTGGACTCTCCTGGAAAACCTTCCTAGGAAATTCATACATACACTGAGATGTGACTAAAAGGAAAGTGACAGCCACAGAAGCCTCAGGAGAGGAGCAGTCCAGGTAGAAGGAACAGGTGCCATGAAACCATTGGAGGGTTTTGAACAATAGGATGACTTCCCAGTTTACAGTATTAAAGGATCCCCATCTATTAGGTGGAATGTGGGGCATGGGGATAGAGAATGAAGACAAGAGATCCCGATTATGACACCATTGTGATAGCCCTGGCAAAAGGCGCTGATGGCCGGGTGCTGTGAGCACAGAGGTGTCTAATGCACGTGTCCAATCACCTGCAGTGATCTGGAAAACAACAAGGCTTGCTGGGAGTTTTGCTGTGAACTGATGTAGGGAGGAGGGGAGCAGAAGATCGGGACTTTTTATTTCTTTTCAAGGGAACTATTACAGCATTTTTTTTTTCATTGTGGTTAAAAAAAAAACCATAAAATTGGCCATCACAACCATTTTTAAGTTTATGGTTCAGTAGTCTTTATATTATTTTAAACAGATCTCCAGAACTTTTTCATCTTTTAAATCTGCAACTGTATACCCATTAAACAGTAGCTCCCCCTTTCTCCCCTCATCCCCCAGAGTCTCCGGTAGCCACCATTGTATTTTCTATTTCTATGTTATTTGACTAGTGTAAATCCCTCACGTAAGAGGAATCGTACAGTGTCTGTCCTTTTGTGACTGGCTCCTTTGGTTCAGCATAATGTCCTCAAGGTTCATCCGTGTGGTAGCATGTGTCAAAATCTCCTTCATTTTTAAGGCTGAGTAATGTTCCGTTGTATGGGTATGCCACATTTTCCGTATCCATGCATCTGTTGATGGACATTTGGGTTGCTTCCACCCCTTGGCTATTGTGAACAATGCTGCTGCGAAACATGGTGTGCAAATATATTGCAGCATACCTTTATTCAGAGTGGAATGGTCCAGGAGAAGGGGAGATGTTCATGATGCAGGAGAACGAGCAGAAAATTGCAAGAGCAAATCCCTTGCGAACACAGTGGAGAAGCTGGCCTGATAGGAATGGGGGCAGGGGCAGCTCGTCCACAAGAACAGACGGGAAACCAGGGAGCAGATACGCAGGGAGGCTGGTACATTTGGTGGCAGGTGGGTGAGGAAATACCTGTTTGAATGCTTCTGTTTTCTCGATGAAGTTAGAGGTAAGACCATCGGCTTCAAGTGTGTGTGGAGGGGTGGTGCATCTGAGGTGCTTCCCCATTCATAGAATGAGTGATTAACAGTAAGTACTTGAAATCAAGTTGATGCATTTCCTTATGTGCCATGCAGGCAAAATAAAGCTCAGCTTTGTTGTCAGACAAAAGCAGTACCTATTACAATGGTTGGCATTTCAGAGATAATTCAGCTCTAAGAGATAATAACACATCAATCAGTCAGGAAGCATTTTGCCCGGTTATACCAACGGTATAATATGCAAGTGATGGACTGTTCTGGACACAACCAGGAATTCTCTTTTGCTGAAAAACTCCTATTTCTAGCAGAAGCTTAACGTTGATTTTTTTTTTTTTCAGCTTCTATTTGGAGAGTCTGTTTATTTCTTTCTTCCCCAGGGGCTAGTGAGATAGATATTGTAAATGGTGAGGGCTTTTTATTGTTTTTGACAGTTATCAAAAAAACATTTTTTTTCCTTGAGCTGGGCCATGCACTGAAAAATAAACCCTTTTGGGATTTTTGAGTCACGTGTGTTGAAATATGTGGGTGACAGTCACTTTCAGGTTTTAGGGAGTCTAAGGGCACTTGTTAATGGGGGATTATCATAACCACTGTGAATGCAGGGACCCTTGCTGTCCTCTTTTGGATAGATGTCACCTCAGGAAATAGTGGTCGAGTTTCTGGTGCTATAAATCACATCCTTTATTTGCATTTCTGGAAGACTATCAGGAGGGGGCCCCCTTATTGGAGACCGCTTTACGTTCCTTCTGTAATTCTGACTCTCTACTCACCAGAGGAGGCCACTCTGCAGACCTCAGGGAGGTCCTCTATGCTGTTCCTTTTCTACTCTTCCCTCTTCAAGACTTTCCAGTCCTCCCTTGGCTTCCTATCCTGCCACCTCCCTGCCACCATCATATTCAGTACTCCCCAGTGCATTCGTCCCAGGGACAGCTACCTGAGAAATGCAGTGCATCCTCCATACTCTCATCTTTTTTTTTTTTTTCCCACAATCCCTCCAAAAGAATCTTGTTCTCTTTCTGCCCTTAATTCTGGAAGGCAGGGTGCCCCTTTATGTAAGAATACATGGGGGAGTAAGATGAACAGAAAACCATCTCAACAAGTCTTCAGGGCTCAGAGAGAACTGGGAGGTATTTCATTCTGTTGGGGATCCAGCACTGGCTTTGTTGAACCATGCAGTGGGACTAAGGTAAGGAGAGTGAGGCATACATATGTTTAAGAGAGCCCTAAAGACTCAGTAATCAAGATTAATGTAAAAGTCTATGATACATAAAGTATCAAAAATTTAAATAATGACAGGATGTGACAGAGTTGGATTAGGGTAGGGCAAGTGAGGTGAATCGTACAAGAGCAGAGTTGGATCATATTTTTATTCAAAATTTTGATACGGATCATCATTGGATTTTTGCATTATTTTTTTTTATAAAAACGGCATCCAGATATTATGCATCTTGATTACTGAATTTTTTGATGCCCTTTAAGTTTTGTGTCGTGGATGAGTGCCTCACTTGCCTCCCCCAGACCCTGGCCCTCCTTGTGTCTGAACTTCCGTATTTCTGCCCTTCTCTCCAATGGCAGCTTCTTTCTACTCATTCCCTAATAACTGACTCAGGTCTGCCAGACATCATGCCACAGAAGATAACTCGTCTGAGCTGGGGAATACTGGCCAACTGTGGGTGGTTGCCTTTGTTCCAGGAAACCTCCCCTGGTCCAATCAGATGTGGTACGTGTGAAATCCTACAAACCCAAGCTTGGCCAATTTTACACAATCAACTATTCAAGTGAGCAATTGAGGATGGTGGTTGCTGTTCAAGTCTGTAGACTCAGCTTCAGTATGGGACTTCTTGCGGGGGGCGGGGGTTGTTTTACCAGTGTCTATACGTGAATGGCACCCGGGACACCTGGGACCTGGGCTGTGCATCTCCCACTGTGTAGGTGAGAAAACTGAGCCACATGGCCAGAATTTGAGTCAGAGCCCACAGATTTCCTTTCTCGGCACTTCAACTTGGGAATAGCTCTACTTACGTGCTCATAGGCTGAAGGTTTCTTATACTCCTGATGGTCCTCTAAAGTATACTTTGTGGATATTTAGGAACTTCCTGAGTGAGCATATAATGGTCATAATAATGATGATGGTGATAGTAATATTAGCATTGACTAAGTCCCTACTTTTTCTAGGAGTTCTCCTTGGGTTATCTCAGCAGTTCCACGAGATAAGCATTGTTAGCATTTCATAAAGGAAAAGTGAAGCACAGAGAGGTGAAGAAATTCATGTAGCTGTATGGAGAGCGCGGATTTGAACAGGTGCTGTTTGGCTCTGGAGTACACACTCTTAATTTCTCTTACATCCTGCTTCTGACAAGCCCAACCCTTCCCATGAATACATGAAGCTAATTTTGTTTTCAGAATGCAGTTTCCAGAGGCATCTTTTACACACCCATGGCTGTTGGCTTGACATCGGTCTGCACTTCCTAACTCAGGACAGACTGCCTCCTGCTAGACCCGAAGCCTCTCAGGGGCAGGGTCTGGCTGATGATCACTCCCTCTCTTGTGCAAGCACGGTGCCAGGCACGCTAGCAAGCTCTGGGTGAATATTGTTTGAAATGAATTGAAAGGGGATGAGAAATGCTGAATAGAGGCCACATCTTTGGGAAAAAAAAAATTAAAAACATGGAAAGTCCTCTTTTCCCATAGGCAGCATGGATCCAAAGGGACCAAAGGCTTGTTTACAGTACCTGGAAAACCTGCTTCCCAATCTGGTCTGAGAACATACCTGTGAGCAGAGGGCCTCTCCAGAGAGAAAGCATGAGGAGGGTGTCTCCCAGTCTCTCCAGAAAACAAACAAACAAACAAACAAAAACCCAAACGAACCCCCCCCCCCCCCCCCCCGCCCCCTGCAATGTGGCAGAATATTTCCTTGCAAGGCGCTTCTCACTGTCTTGTGTCTTTGTTTCCTGGCTCCTCCGAGTGCATCTCTCCCATAACCTTCCCCACGCCCCTGCTCCTGGGTGTCAATTACAGCTGACTTCGCAGGCTCCAGCCCCCAACACAACAGCCAGGCGCAATGCCTTGGGCCCCATGGCATAAGGCAGTGCGGCTAATTAGCCAGGCTTGGCTGTGCCCTCTGCTTCAGTTTGAAAAGCTTCTGGATAAACAAGTTTCTGGCATTGGAGTGCATTGCTTTGTACTTTCTGGACGCTCTAAATGTCTCCATTGTGGTGCTAGCTGTCTCACTTCGTGCAAAAAAAAAAAAAAAAGGATTATTTTTTTTCCTGATGCTCTGTTTTCAACTGGTCTTTGAAATTTGCTGTAGCTGCTCATACAGATGTCATGATGATGATGATGATGATGACAGCTGACTCTTAGTGAGCACATGATATATGCCCACAGCAGTTATAAGCCCTGGATGCACATACACTCATTAAATTCTCATAGCAGGTAGGTTGTATTATTGCCCCCATTTTACAGAAGGGAAAGCTGAGGCTTACAGGGATTAAGGAACTCCCTCATGAGGATATAGTGCCTTCCTCCTGTCTTGTCTTTGTTCTAGGTGCTACCAGGTATTTCCCACATATTATCTATTTTAATCTTCTCATCACCCTCATGCTCTTATTGTCTCCAATTCTGGGGCCTGTGGGAGCTGAAGTTTTGGAAATTTAAGTAGGATGCCGTAAATCACAGGCCGAGTTTGGAAGCAGGATTTGAACCCCAGCAGCCTGATTCTGGAGCTTGAATCCAGAATCAATGTAAAACCGTGCTTAGATGCTCAACATGATTATTATGGGTTCAAATGAAGTGGGAACAAAAGGCAGACTTGGATCCAAAGCTTGGCTCTGGTCTGAGCAGCATTTGGACCGTTGAAAGGTGATTTAATCCTTGATCTTAGTTTCTCCCTCTTTGAAATTGAGTAATAGTAAAATACAGTAAAATAAGTAAAAACATTATGGGATTCTATGAGGCATGGTATGATTAAGCACCGGGATGTGATAGCATTCCATCGAGAGCAGCTATTATTGTAATTATGAACACATTAGTTGAAGCTAAGCACTATCCATGCACAATGGAGCCATGGAATTCAAGTGGAAGGAAAGTTTTCTGAAGAGAAGAAGCAACAGTAATTTACAGCTTCTGTTCTTCCCCCCTGTACCTTTTATTGATTGAGGGGGCTGTGTCTTGTGATTAATTAAAATCAATACCTTCAAGCAGGTACTATGATGCTTTTTACGAAAGAGGAAACAGCAGGACTGTGGCAGGGTAGAAGGGGGGTGACTTTCTATTATAGTTTAGGGAACCCACCACCTCCCCACGGGACACAGAAATAACTCACGGCTCAACGGGACATGAGTCAATAAACATTTAAGGCATCTTCATGTTTGTTAAGTACCGAGAGCTCTGATCACTCATCGTGACATTGGATGGACATTTTCCAGAAAGGCAAAATTATCTTGGTGAGGATTTCACCATTTTCTCCTGCTCACCCTAGATTTGCTGAGGCTGGAAGTGTCCCCAACCAGGTGTTTGCTTTGCCAGCCTCGTGTGCAGCTCCAAGCGGTCATGTGACAAGTTTTAGTCAAAGAGAAGCAACTGGAATTTTGCTAGGGGTGTCTGCAGAAGCTTCGGATTTCTCCATGGAAGGGGGCACCTCCAGGTGTTGCTGCCTGTCCGTTTCCTGCCCTTTTTTCTCATCTCTTATGGAGCCCTAATGGGCTGTACCACCGATTTACAACCACATGGCCCATTGGCTCTCACGTCATACAGCCACTGATTCAGTGACAGGACAGGCTACCTCGGTACCCACGTCATGTGGGAAAATTAATCCCTTATTCCTGGATGCCTCTGCAGTCAGGATGTCTATTTTTCACAACCAAAAGCATTTCTAACTGAGATAACTTAAAAAGTTATTGCAAAATTTTATTTCACGTGTAAAAGTGGCGCGCGTGCGTGTGTGTGTGTGATGTGGCACATTAATTTTTCCATATATGTTAGCTATTAAATTTTTTTTGGTTCGATATGAAATCCTATTAGAATGTAACCACTTGTCATGTCTTTTCTTTTTAAAAATCTTTTCTTTTTCCTCTGAAAGCTCACTTGCCATTTTCAAACAGAGAAAGGTATATTAAGAAGAACACAAAGTTTGCTTCTTACTCTTGAAGTCTTCAATCTTCACTTGCACTCCTTGGGTCAGTGGCTACCTGTGACCAGGAAACTGCTTTCCTAGCTGACATTTGACACAGGAATCAAAACAAAGTTTTGAAACAAGCTTTAATAAATTTGAGGTGGCAAGTTTTTGCTGAAGAATTTCAGTTATCAAGAGACGTTGAGGGGTGCCTCAGTCGGTTATGCGTCTGTCTTTGGCATAGGTCATGATCCTGGGGTCCTGAACAGAGAGTCGGCTTCTCCCTCTGCCCTTCCCCCTGCTTGCGTGTACTCTCTCTCTCTCAAATGAATAAATAAAATCTTAAAAAAAAAAGAGGTGTTGATACTTCTCAAGGAAGAAAAATGACATGGCCAAGATTCCAACTCTCTCACAGAGAATTTGGGGAGCACAATGAAGTTAAAATGGGGCAGATTGGCATGTGGGAAGGACATGTTCAACAGTGATGATGTTGAGTGCATTCTGAGATCAGTTAAGTTAGCCCTTTAATGGCAGAAGAGAATATACATACACCCCGAGTGGTATGTCATTTAATTTCTTTGAAGCGTCATATTCTATCTTACAAATCCGTATAAAACTTTCATTGTTTCCCATTATATACTCATGTTGGTTTATATAACATAATGGGGGCTCCTGTGCTGATCATTGAGCCAAATTAATGATCCAGCGAGATGTCCATGCTTGTCTTACTGGATTGGGTATTACCTGGCATCCCAGTTTGAGAACCTTGGGCACCATTCTGTAGCCAGAAAGCAAGGACCCTGGGATAAGTTTAGCTGCTTTCAGTTTGAAAAGCCTTTTCCAGGTAACAAAGATCATTCACATGCATTATCCCATTTTGCTCTTTATAGAAACCCATCATCACCACTTGCCAGCATGCAGTTTTGATTTTTGTCGATTCCATTAGTAAGAAAACTGAGTCTAATTTCAGCTTCAGGGCTTGGATTTTGGCTCTTGATCTTCATCTTTTAACCCCTCTTACTGCGATGGTCTATTTCTCATTTGTCAACGAGGCTCAGTGATAGAATGGTCTCTGAGGTGGCCTTGCCCCCAGTCTGTTGTTCCACAGAATGACTCTCTGTGTTAATAGTTCCAGATCAGAGTTATCATGAGCTGATATCATCCTTGCTTTGCACCAGGAGCTGAATGAAGTGCCCCCTTTTCACGTACATTGCCACATTTGATATTCACAATAAACAAGAGAGGTAGATTTTCCAGTATTCCCACTTTTGAAACACGTGAAGACCGAGGCTCGGAGCATTTCTGTAACTTGCCTGACGCCACACTGCCAGGAAGTGGCCGTGCTGGGACCTGGACTGTGGTTTTCCTGCCCCCAGACCCTCAGCGCTTCCCTTTGCAGTTTCCTAGAGGGCTGGGCGCAGCAGGCAGGCACCCCTGCTCTCCTCTCCCCCTCCTCTGGCCCCGTGACCTGCTTTATCCCGTTGGTGATTGCACGGCTCCTTGGAGTCACTAGTAACTTAATTAGATCGATACACGGTTGTCTGTCCAATGAATTTAGTTCATCACTTCTTTACCTGTAAATAAATTATGAGGAAAGTGGAGAGTTATGAGGGGGAATCCTCGCAAAAGCCAGGGGGAGAAATATCTAGAGTGATATAATTATCTATTTGCTGCTCCTGGTCTACAGGCTTGCCAGCTTAGATAGATAGATAGATAGATAGATAGATAGATAGATAGATAGATAGGATTATAGAAGATGAAAAGGAAATGCTTACTTCAGCTTTTAAGAGCGATGTAAGCAATTTTGTATTGCACTTACTCCCCAGGGGTGGTGTGAAAATGTTTCTAGTAAATTAAAGTATAATAAAAGCATTGGCAACATGGCAACTTTTATATTAATTTCTTAATTTTTTGCAGGCTTAATTATAAATCTCTTGAGGGCAGAAGCGAGGTCTGGGGGATCCTGGGAAAACAGTGTCGCATTCATAGGCGTGGAGTTGTGTGGTCCCGTACGCCATGACAGGGTAAAGGGTGGTGACGCCCGGAGAAGGACATCAGGCCGGGAGGTCCGGTTGTGCTGCTGAGTGTCAGCCAAGTTGTGTGACTGCTTGAATGGCAGTACGTGTCACAGGTATCACGTATGTCTCTGCAGTTTGACTGCCTGGGTTTAACGTCCTGCCTCCTCCTTTATGTGGACAACTTTGGCGAGCTCCATCCTCTGTACAGTGGAGCTTATGAGGGTATTTATGTCACTTGGGAGTGTGTGAAAAAGCCTGGGTCCTGCTGCCACTGCTGAGCCACCAAACCAGCTTGTCACCATCTCCTCCCAGACTTCTAGTCAAGCAAACAATAGCTGCCCTTACAGATGAAGCCACTGCTAGCCAGGTTGTGTTCCTTGCACCCTAAAGCATCCTCAGTCTTAGTCACTAAATCGAGAGTGGTACAGCATGTCACCAAACATCAGGGTCATTGAATCATGGACTATCCATGCTGGACAGGATGTCAAGGCTTTCTGGTGAATCTGCTTCATTATCTCTTCTTCTTCTTCACCTATAAATATGTTTTGAGGAAAATTGAAATTGGAGGGGGGCAGTTCTTGAAAAATTCAGGGGAAAATATCCATAGTGATATGATGATCTATTTTCCGAACAAAGCTGGATCTGTCCAGCTTTGGATGATTTTCTTTGAGTTTTCCTTCTCTAGACCTAAGAATTTTCCAGGTTCCTGTTAGGGTAGGTTACTGCTAATATCTTCTATTAGGCACAGATTCTAGATTCATTTCTTACCCCTGCACTCGTGTGTGGTTTTGAACACATAATCTTCTTCTATTTTAATCCTCTTTTTTTCTCTTGCCTCTCCTTTTTCTGGGCTTTGTGCTACTTATGAGTAGAGGATATATCTTCTTATTATGGTGTTTTGTTTTGTTGTTTTTTTTTTTTTCTTGTCTGGCATGTAGTAAACACTCAATTAGAAGTAAATAAGTGAATCAGAAAGTGAACCAGTATGTGTTCCTGAAACATTAATTCCGTGATAGGTTGATAGATACTACTACACACATGCACACACACAGTTCCATGGTTTTAAAATAAGTGTAAGATATGTTGGATGAAAAAGAGTAAACAGATTTGTTTGCAAATACCTCAGGTATTTGCAAGGTTTTTTCTCAATACCTTTAATACAAAATGAATGTGAATCATAAATCCCTAGCAGGATGGTATAGAATGAACCAGTTTCCAAACTCACTGGACCAAAGAAATCTTCTTCTTCTTCTTTTTTTTTTAAGATTTTATTTATTTATTTGAGAGAGAGAATGAGAGATAGAGAGCACGAGAGGGAAGAGGGTCAGAGGGAGAAGCAGACTCCCCGCTGAGCAGGGAGCCCGATGTGGGACTCGATCCCGGGACTCCAGGATCATGACCCTAGCCGAAGGCAGTCGCTTAACCAACTGAGCCACCCAGGCGCCCCCTTCTTTTTTTTTTTTTTAAGATTGTATTTATTTATTTGAGAGAGAGAGAGAAAGCATATGAGATGGGGGGAGGGTCAGAGGGAGAAGCAGACTCCCTGCCGAGCAGGGAGCCTGATGCGGGACTCGATCCAGGGACTCCAGGATCATGACCTGAGCCGAAGGCAGTTGCTTAACCAACTGAGCCACCCAGGCGCCCTTCTTTTTTTTTTAATGCCTGGGGCACCTGGGTGGCTTAGTTGGTTAAGCATCCAACTCTTGATCTCAGTTCAGGTCTTGATCTCGGTTCGGGTCATAATCTCAGGGTCGTGATCTCAGGGTTGTGAGATTGAGCCCCATGTCAAGCCCTGCATTGGGTTCCGTGCTCAGTGGGGAGTCTGCTGGAGATTCTGTCTCTCCTCCTCCTCCTCTGCCCCTCCTCCCGCTCACGTGCTCTCTCAAATATATAAATAAATATTTAAAAGTAAAAGAATGCCTTGTAGGAACTCACTTTAAAGGCTGTACTTAGTTCTGATTTTTAAAATTTTATTTATTTTTTTCGAAAATTTGAAACATTTTCTAACTTTTTATTCTGACCAATGCTAAACTTATGGTAATGTACGAGTCCAGTACAATAGCGCCTATATATTCCTACCAGAATCACCAATTTTTAATATTTTACCGTATTTGATCATTCTGTCCCTCCCTCCCTGCCTCTTTCTAAATTCTTTGTGGGTATCTTTTCCTGACAATAAAGAGGATCATCTTCTGGATGCCACCGGGTTGTGCTTTTCTCTGCTTACGTTTGAGAAAACTGGATATGCTGTAGGGCAGATGCTTGGGTGTTTTGCACTTCTCGGTTGATGATTTATTAAATCTCACTCTAGCAGAACCCTGGAATCTCAGAATAAGGAGGGACCTGAAAAGGCATTTACCCCCAAATGCTGCTCACTTACCCATCCCTCCTGCATTCTGCATACTTATTTTATGCCTCTTGGATGCCATTTATTATTTTTTCCAGGGCTGGTGAATCAATTCTAAGTGGTGTGAAACTTGCAAATGAAGCCTTGTGGAGAGTCGGCCCTCTTCTTGGGCACTGTCCAAGCTGTCTATTAGCTGCTTCCATTTATCAAAGTCTCGCGTGGGTGTAGGAAGTCTAATATGAGGAGCTCACTAAGAGAACTGCATTTTGATAGAGGACTGAAGTGTTTTGCCAACTCTTGATTACCCGTGATAATAAGAATGAGAACCTTGACCCTTGTTACCCACAGATTCATTGAATCATGGAATATTCATGTGAGGAAGAATCTCAGGGATCATTTGGTTCAGCCCCAGATTTTTTTTTAGCCAGGGAAGCAGTGAACAAGAGAGGGTGAAAAATTTGCCCAAAGTCTTGTAACTGCCATGGTTTCTGATTTGGGGCCGCATTATTTCCCAAGCCACTGAGCTGATCTCAGAAGAGTAACAGAAAACTTTTAAGACACAGGCACCCCCACACACGTGCACACCTATACATGCACGTACACATGGACACCGGTACATGGAGCCACGTACAACCACATTCATAGATGGAGTTTCTGCTTCATCCAGATATTACTCATGATTGGAAGCTATATAACCTCCTGTTTGTGATCTAGAAATGTGAACTCGCTCATAGAGGCTCATCCAAATACACGGAGTGTACTTTCCAAACAAGTGCTTACTTCTACTGTAGCCTACAGAGGGAATAGGATAAGGGTAACTATCATGAGGCTGGGATGGCTATGTGGTCAATGAAATGACAGAAGAAACATAGAAATACAGCTTTCCTGAGAGGGTAGCTCACACTAATCACATTTTATCCAGGTCAGAACTGAAATACTTATGGTGCCTAGAAAGAGACCCCAAAGTAAACTTGAACTTACTAAGCACCAGCTATACACTCTGTCCATGCATGATCTTAAATAATCCTCCTAATGGCCATACTACTAGTTAAAAAAAAAAAAAAAAAGGTATAGAGAGGCTATACTTACCCTAAATCTCACAGCCAGTAAATGGTGAAACCAAGAATCAAATGTGAGTCCAGAGATTCTTTTTTTTTTTGTTACGGTCTACATGTTGTTAGAGCAGTAAGAATACAGTATCTAAGAAAGAACACAGATTTCTTTTTTTTTTTAAGATTTTATTTATTTGACAGAGAGAGACACAGCGAGAGAGGGAACACAAGCAGGGGTAGTGGGGGAGGGAGAAGCAGGCTTCCCGCGGAGCAGGGAGCCCGATGCAAGGCTCGAGCCCAGGTCCCTGGGATCGTGACCTGAGCCAAAGGCAGACGCTTAACGACTGAGCCACCCAGGTGCCCACGAACACAGATTTCTAACAAAAACAGCCCAAAGAGTTCATGTTGCCCTAACAGTAGATCTCCCCCTAAGTTTTGGGAAATAAACTTATATTTTCCTGCTTGTTTCTCTGGTGAGAGGACTTTCTCTTCTCACCAAAGCCCTACAGACTAGTGCTATCCAATAGAATTTTCTGTGCTGATGCAAATGTTCTATAATCTCGTCTAATGTGGAGGCTATTAGCCTCATGTCACAATTGAGCAAGTATCATAATATACACACTGGATTTCTAAGACTTTGTACCATAAAGAAGGTAAATAGTTCATTGACATTTTCTTTTTATAAATTGATTTCATGTTGAAATGACATTTGGCTAAATTTAATATACTATTAAAGTTACCTATTTTATTTTCTTTTTACCTTTTGAACGTGGCTACTAGAAAATTTAGAATTGCATATGTTGCTTACAGGATATTTCTTTTGGGCACCTTAGAACTAGATAATTTGTCTATGAAATGCCTGTATGTATATGATTATATATGTCCATTGTGCATATGTATCTATCATCTATTGAAGGTCATTTAATTTTTTTAATAAAAACAGCATCATATAGTATATAATGATTTACAATTTGTTCTTATCATTTAACAGAGTAATTAGGACTTCCCCCCATATGGGTACATATCAATCAATATTTTCTTTAATTACTGCATAGCAATGCTTAAACTGATTTATGAGCTGCTCATTCACTTACACGTAGTACATGGGTGGATATCAAGTATAAGAACAAAAGAAGGTGCAGTTCCAGAAAATTACCACCCTTTAAGAGGTAGGCAGAAGTTAGCTCTGCAGAATGGTTTGAGAATAAAGGCACAAAGTGACAGAACCCACCCAGGACAGAGGCACTGATGAAAACCAAGAGATGGAAGTTCAGGGAAGGGCCAATGGGAAGACACCTTCTAGAAACTAGCCTCTAGTTGTGGAAGGTAAAGAGGTGGCTGCTCAACCAGGAAATGAAAAAAAGGACATCTGAATTAGCAGAGGTTGAGGATTAAATGGGAAGTGAGACCACAGCAGCTAGGAATGTTGACTGACTTTCTTGAATCTTTTACAATCTTTGTATAACCTCATGTTGTCATGAATCCTTTAGAGAATGAAATTCAAGCCAGAAAATGTGATTAGAAAAAAAAAAAAAGATAAAGCCAGAAAATGTGATTAGAAAAAAAAAGATAAAACTGACTACGTAACTGGTTACATTTTTTAGGTATTTAAAAATGTACTATAGGGGCGCCTGGGTGGTGCAGTTGGTTAAGTGTCTGACTCTTGCTTTCAGCTCAGGTCATAATTTCAGGGTCATGAGATTGAGTCCTGCATTGGGCTCTAAGTTCAGTGAGCAGTTTGCTAGTTTCTCTCTCTCTATCCCTCTGCCCCTCCCTGAGCTCGCTCACTCTCTCTCTCAAATAAATACATAAATAAAAATGCACTATAAAAAAGCCAAAAGGCAAGGGCAAGTTGGTGACATATCTGCAACCTCTATGGAAAGCATTGTTTAATTCTTCTGTATTAGAATTTAAACTTCAGGAGGGCAGAGACCATATGCTTTTGGCTCAAAATGTATTCCTAATAACTAACAAAGTGCCTGGCACATAGTAGGTGTCCAGTAAACATTAGTTGAATAAATAAATGGGACTGGAACTCTCAATTTTGGAATCCCTGGGCTAGCCTTTTTAAAAAATTCTGATAGTAGTTATATAGAAAGACAACACTCTGTCCCATACAAGTTACCCAGATTTACTAAGTCAATATATCATCCTACAGTTGTGGGTGTGACCTGGGACAAGTTATTTAAGCCTGCTAATCTTGTATGTGCATCTCAGGGTAATTCCAGCCCAACCTACTTATGAAGATCCAGGATATGAATGTACACCAAAGAGCTTTGAAAATGGAAAATCATGCTTATACCTACTTGGAAATGAGTTTTGATAATATAAGGCTCTCGTTTTTCATAGTGTATCGCATAGATGAGAAAAGTGGTTCTCACAATTTATTGTGAATGAGAATTACTGAGGTGCTCATTGATTGCAAATTCCAAGGCTCTGTGCCCAGATATTCTAATTCATTAGACCAAGGGTGGGTTTTGGCCATCTGTATTTCTTCAATCAGCTTCGCAAACATTTAGTAAGGTACATACACCTGCACATGCGGGCAATAGGATGCCAGGGATATGTCCGTGAGTAAGATGTCATCTGCATGTTAGGGAGCTTAAAGTTTCCTGGAGGTTTTAGCACAGTGATTGGCACAAATAAAGGGACATCTGAAATTGTAAAATTAGCTCCCCAGGTAATTGTCATCATCTGTCCTTTCTCAAACATTAATGTGCATAGAATCCCTTAAGTGTTTTGCTCCAAATTCAGTTTGTTAGTTTCCACCCACAGAGATTTTGATTCAATCTATGGGGCAGGGATCCCAGAATCCATGTTATTCACAGAATTCCCAGTGTTTCAAATGCTGTTACTTCGACGACCACCCCTTGATAGTCATTGGCAGAGGGTGTGACTTACCTCCAAAAACCATCAGCACCTGTCTTCACCATTCACAATTTCAGCCGTTCCTCAGAGGGAACAGGTATGGCTGGTACTTCTTCCCACTCTATAGGGAGCTGAGTGGGCGCAGGCTAATCAGGAGGCAGTCTCTCACCTAGGTTGTTCATCCCTTCGAAAGTCAGCTCATGTCTCATCAGTAGCCATGGCATTTCCCTATGGTGTTAAATGCAGAACGGGATGGTTGTTAAGACGAGGTACGAGGACAGTTAAGGATGAAAGCTACAAAATGTGAACCCTATGCTGTTAGCGCCATAAGGGGCTTCAGAGGCCAGCTTTCTTGACTGTCTCGTATCTAGAATTCACTGTGTATCCTGTCGAGACTGACGGCCATTGACCAGAAAGCCTGTTTCCTTCCCTTCCAAATAGAAGAGGAAAAAAAAATTCTGGTCTCTCGTCAGAGTGACTGCCCATTGCCCGAGCAGGGTGTCATTAATGAGAAAATTGTCATGGTATTCTTTGTAAATCACAGAATCCTGCTCCCCCAGTTACTTCTTTGCTTTAAACATGAAGCGAGGAGCCTGACACTGGGAATGTTTTTCATCTGAGTTTCTGATAGATTTTAATTTTGCAGCTGTGGTCTGGCCCTCTTGGTCGACCCCCAGTTTCTTTTGTTAGCTCACTGCTTGCATCCTCGGTTCTCCTGTAGGGTCCATTGATGGACTGAACTGTACCATCGGCTTTCCTTTCTTTGTCTCACTTGTCGAATAAAATCATTTGAGGCTGAGTGGTATTGATGGCCGAAAGATGGCGGGTGGTGCCGGAATCGTAGACCTCAGTAGCGCATACCTTCCTGGGTGTCCCATTTACCGGGGATTCTCATCCTTCTGAGAATCCACATCTCCAACTTAACAAAAACAACACATTTGTGCTATTAGAGAAACAATGAGGAGGGCAAACCTTCACTTAGTTCCCCCCCTCCCATAACTGAATGCATTTCCTCTTGTTTGTTGGGAAATCCTGGAGCCTTTCCTAGATGTATTATAGACCAAGGAATCGAACAGGGGGTGGGAGTGAGGAATGGGGGAAACAGCCATGTTGCACTGGAGAAACAGATCTGTGACTGGGACATCTGGTAAAGGGCTTTTCCTCCTCATAATTTTATTCTACATAGCAAGGCACGAGGGGCGCTGGAACATATGGAAAGACTTGAGTTTAATTGTTAAAATTCTGCTCAGCCAGGCCACTTCTTCACCGCGATTTGCGCTATTTAGCATTTGTGTGCATTAGGTAATATATTTAATGTTCCTCGCGCCAATCCAATTTGCGTGTGTTTGGCAGCAGACCAGTTCCGTGGGCATCGGGGGGTGGGGGCAGGGAGACCATAAATCTGCCAGGGTAGAGTATGAAGGCGATATTGCTGTGTTTGATGGTATGCTTGCATGAACACTCCAAAATGCTTGTGAAGCAATACCTCCTCTTTCCCGAAAGTCTCTCAGGGACAGAATTAATGTATCTCATATTGTATTGATTGTAGCCAATAAGTGCCTAAACGATTTGATGTAAGGCAGAGAGATTATGTAGGGAAGAGGGGTAGAGGCAGCTTTAGAAGAAGTATGTGGTTTAATTACTGGCTGAATTTCGCCAATCCACCACCTCCCTTAGGAATTTAACAAATAGGCCTAAGTGCACTTTCGCTGTTCTTGACATCTGTTGAAATGATATCTGCTGGTGATGAGGGGAGCCTGGGAATTGGGCTTGGCGTATTGGCGGGATCAGGAAGCTCCTTCCCAGGCTGCAGAATGAGAGGGAGGAAAACAGCGCATTAGCACTTTAAGGTTAAGCAATGGAGAACAGAGCTTTCTCTGATAGAGCTCTGCCCTCCAGTTTAATGGAGCCATGTCTGCCTTTAGTGCTGGGTTAGAGATTGTGTCTATATTCTAATGATCTCAAAAGCCCAGGTGCTGGCCCAAACACAGAACTGCGCTTAAGTGCTGGGTGGTGACTGAGTGAATGCTTTATGTGAAAACCACTCACAGTTATCTCCTTTTTAATAGCACATTATGAATTGTGAGGAAATTCCATATCTTGTGGGTAAACAGCAGATGACTGCTTTTTCTTCCTTCCTTTTTTAATAGAAAAAAAAAAAAGGAGATGCCAAAACCCAACTAAACTTTGATGTCGACCCCAGCACAGGGAAGACTGATGTTGTGAATCTGCTAGTGTTTTGATTACATCAATAATTCAAAGAAAGTACCGTCCACTTAATCTCTTTTATGCCTCTCCTCCAGAAAGGATCCTGGTTTTATTCTGAAAGTCCTAAAGCTATCATTTTCCACAGCTCTTTCTGAAATATGTATTTTGTTATGCTTGAAACATTTATATATATGTTAGTGGCCAAATTACAGGTAAGCCATTTGCTTTCGGAGACTGGTAAAAATCCACTTTAGATGGTAGGCACAGGGCAAGGTGTTATCAAAACAAAATTCTAAACTCAACATGGGTACCTCTTTATCAGTATATATCCCTGATTGTGCATTCGATTCTTGGTACATTTGTGTAAATTGGCCATTCTTAAAAAAATGTATAAATATATGTGTGTATATACAGGTGTGTATAGATGCATATATGTAGATATATGTAGATATTTCATGTATATGGTATCAGATAATTGTAGCTAAAACTTTCCTTGGTTAAATGGAGAAATTAAAATTAAGAACAAACATAGTCTGTTATCTGACGCTATGATTTAGGTTAATGTCTTAATTCACTCTTACGGGCATTTCTTCTATGGTGTAGCTTTTCACAAGAGGAATCGGATATAATGTGATCAGTGAATTAGAGGATATGATTTGCATCATTCAGACCTGTATTGATTAAAGTGACTGTGATCTTAAAGTAGCCCCACACGGGGTGTGTGTGTGTGTGTGTGTGTGTGTGTGTGTGTGTGTGTGTGTGTGTTGGAGGTGATGGTTCTGTTCTTATACATACCAACTTTGGGAAAGGTTCTGTACTTTATAATTATTATGTGGGATAGGCTGCTAAGGATGTTCTAAAATTCCCAAGCTAATAATCTTCCTGGTGGAGCTAGAAAAGGAAAGTTTGAGTTAAGAGCTATCGATACTCACACCACAGATTCGTTCAGTTTTATAACTCAACACACGACTCTTTCTCTCAGTCCCCCGATGTGTGAACTGCCAAATTATTAGAACATGTATAAAGGAACGATAACCTCATTCCTGTGGGTCTGAAACTTTCTACCCCTATCTACTTTCTCCCATTGGAACTGTATTTATAGCATAAAAATCTAAACTTCTACACTTACCTTGATAATTGGTCCCCATGTTGATGGCCCTGGGGCATGTGGAAGGACCATCAGTGATCCAAGTATATTCAATTAGTTATAATGTCAGGGACATTTTATTGTATCCTAATTCTCTCAAAATTGGTCATGTGGAATCCATGGCAGCTTCTGATGAACTATAGCTCTTGGATTTCCTGTGCATCCTGAATGTAAGAAAGCTTGCTCTAACTTCCTGCTTTAATTATCCATCTACCTATCTATCCACATGTATTTGTTGTTTAGCAACTACATGTGTAGGACTTACTTCAGGCACTACTCTAAGTGCTTTGCAAATATTTAACTAATTTAATCATCTGAAAACCTATGATGTACGCACTGTATCCCCACTTTTCTCATGAGGTCACTGAGGCATAAGCAGGTGAGTTTACTTGTCCAGGGTCACAGAACTATTAAGTGGGAGGGCTGGGATTTGGTTCCAGAGACCCCACAGGCTAGTACTTAACAAAAATAACGGGTTGCAATTGTTGAGCACTTTCTACATGTCAGGGATTTAACTTTTTTCTCCCTCAATCTTCCCAACATACCAGTGAGTTCATTATTATCATCTCTGTTTTGCACAATGGGACTCAGAAGCTGAGAGACTAACACATCTTTGATTGTGCAGCTTAGAAGGTGATGGAATTATATCCAGGCAGTTAGATTAGAAAGTTCTTAATATATTATAATGAAATATTCATACACATTCATACATGCATATGTATTTTTTCACATGTATATGTGTGTGTTTATAGTAAATAAAATATAGATGCATATGAAAAATGAAAAGACAAGAAGCATTTTCTTTTTTTGTGATGACCATGTTTTTTTTTTTAAGATTTTTATTTATTTATTTGAAAGAGAGAGAGACAGAGCATGAGCGGGGGAGCAGCAGGCAGAGAGAGAAGCAGACTCCCCATTGAGCAGGGAGCCCAATGCAGGGCTGGTCCCAGGACCCTGAGATCATGACCTGAGCCGAAGGCAGACGCTTAATGACTGAGCCACCCAGGCGCACTGTGTTGACTATGTTTTGCTCTCAGAATTACACCTCCGTAAAGCAATGTCTTTTCTTACTATTAGCTTAAACACAGAATTATCTGAGCATTTCCCCCAAATAATTTGGAAGTGTTTGAAGAGACGGAAAGCCTTTTGAACACCAGAGTGGTTTGACCCACCTTCTCTTTCTAATGAGAAAAAATTATCTGTAGCCAATACATATTTTTTAAAAGAGCATATTTATGAATATCAAGTGGCATCTGCAAAATCAGTAACTGAAAGGTAGAACTGGAGACTGAATTTGAAAGTATGTTGTACATCTACAGAGAGCAAACGAGTGCTCGATCAGAGTTCATTTATATCCAAGAGCATTGCACCAGCAATAAACTTTAAGTTAATGCTAACAATTTTAATTTGTATCTTTTAATTGTTGAATTCTGAATTGCTTTCCAATTTCCCACAGAGTTTAATGTGTATGCAAATTATACAGCCAAGAAACTCCAGATACAAAAGATAGACTGCATTTTGCAAACATACCATAATTATTGCTTAATTTTTAAAGGACCTTTCTCTTTGTCAGGGTGTTGTTCAATTTCCCGAAACTGAACCGAAGACAACTTTTGGTTAATGATTAGTATAAATCTTGTGATGGGACTTAATTGAATGTTAACTTTGTTGTTCTCACAACTGCAAACTACTCAATTTCCTATTTCTCTGAGGTGGGGTTTCTTGCTCTCTTAGCACAAATAACTCATCTTCTAATAATAGCAGGAAAGAGTTATCAGAACATCCTTTTAATTGTCTGAAGGTTGTACACACTCATGCAGGCCATTACAGAAACAACAAAAAAGCTCTCACGTCTATTGTAATGTTTCTGATTAGTTCCAATTAGACTTACAAGCCCTAGCAAAATAAAATATCACTGAAGAAGAGAGATGATGTTCTGTTGTTAATGTTCAAGATAGAGATTTGTAGATTTAGAGGAAAAAAAATATTTATCATTTTTAGTATAAAGTGGCTGTAGCTAAACCAATAGATGGGGTGGTTTAGTAGTGATTTAACTCTGAAGCATTTAATTTCCAAATGTTCATTGATTACCTGCTAGATTCCAGGAACTGTCCTAGGTATGGAGATTCAGTGTTGAACAATATCTCAATACTTGGCAATACCTGCCACCATTGTGATCATGAAACCAACAAAATAAATGAGATGCTGGAAAGGGAAAAAACAGTGATAAGAAAGAATGCTTTGGGGTTGGGAGAAGTTGTTGTCAAGGGAGGCATCATGGGGGGGATGATGTCTGAGCTCACCGCAAACGACTGACCCAGGAAGAGCAAGAGAGAAAGTTGCAGAAAGGCGGGAGAGTTGCAAAGGTGCAGATGGGAACAAGCTGGGTGTGTTGAAGAACCAAAAGAGGTATTATTCAGGTTATGTCTTTATGAAAGAATAATGATATTTCTTTTTAGTCTTGAAATGCCACTCCTCTTTCACATTTTGTATCATTTGCCCTCAGACTATTCCAGTAATGGAGGACAGTTGATGGATGGGTACAGGCTGTTTGCACAAAAAACTTAACATGTCAGGCTCTGTTGGAAAGTAGGAAGGGCATGAGTTATGGACTCAGTTCTGGAATTACTCCTGAGTCTTCTTTAAGATCCCCACAAATACTGATGTTATGTTTTCCACTCCATAGTGATCAATGGACCAAAGTGATGTGGTGATATCTCAGAGAGATAAACTGGCTCTCTCTTTTTTTTTTTTTAATGGTGGTTTTAAATTCTTTTGATTATGAAAAATTTCAAAGATAAACAAAAGTGGGGAGAACAGTTTGATAGGATATACATGCATCACCCAGCTTCAACAACTTCCAACTCATGGCCAGGCTTATTTATCTTTACTTAATCTCCCTCCCTCTACCCCATGGATATTTTGAAGCAAATCCCGAATATTACATGATTATTAAATGTTTCAATATGTGTGTTCAAAAGATAGGACTCTTAAGGAAAATACCGTATTATCATTAACATTATTTCATATTAAAATTAGCATTAATTCCTTAATATAACTAGATTTTACATATCATATCATTTAAAAATATCTATGTATGTATATTAAAAAGGTGAGGGCTTTTTAAAGTGTTTTTTATTGGTTCTTAAAAGTTATGAATACACAGTGTCTATTCTTGAAAATTAGAAAATGTGATTTAAAATTTAAATGACTCATAAACAGCCAGAATTAGACTGGGTGCCCTGGATCTTTTTCCCATGCAGAAGAGAATTTTTCTTCCTTTCTTTTCTTTTCTTTCTTTCTTTTTTTTCTTTCTTTTCTTTTTTTTCTTCCTTCTTTTTTTCTTTTCTTTTCTTTTCTTTTCTTTCTTTCTTTTCTTTTC